>NC_068938.1:83861902-83879331 GCF_016801865.2 Culex pipiens pallens
CATTTCACCTGCGATTGAAGTTAATCATAAAGGAATAGTATCAAAAGCAATATGTCAACCTTAAAATTTTAATAATTCTATATTTATGTCTGAAACATAATAAATTTACATATGGTATCGTCATAATGAAAGACCAGCCAGCCGATTTCGCACCTTCTTTTCACACCATCAATGATCGATTCATGAAGCATGAAAGCAACCGCAAACCGTCTGTCTGATCCTGCCCCTAAAGTCAGATCTGGCAAGACCGGCCTCCAAAAAAATGTTACATGCACCCAGCACCGTTTATTACAGCCTTTCTCGGCCAATTATCAGATTGTACCGCGGCCTGGAGCAACGCGAGTTCTTCCTCAAAAAACCCCAAAAAAGTGAGCTCTGAGAATGGAGCCTCCCCTAATGATAAGGTCCCGCGAAGGGAAACCTTTAAGGTGGCGCGATCCCGATTACACTTCACTTGCACACTGTCAGTCGGTTGAACACTGTACAAACACGATCATTATCTCTCCCTCTCTCATTACTTTCATCGCGAAGAAGCGCGTGCGAGGCACGTGGTCCGGAGGGGGGAGAAACCCCCCGCCGAAAAATATGAGTGCAATTACTCATTACCGCGGTCAGCTGGGTGACCAGCTTTCAACAAGTGAGAAGTGGTGTGTGGTCACTTTGAGGGCACCGACGACGACGACGGGGGGAGACCTCAGAGACACCCTTCGGGAGTTGGTGTGACACCGGAGGGCACTTCAAGTAACATAAACAACACAACCTGTGTGTGATGTTAATTCGAGGGAAAATTGCTTTATTGCACAGCATTTTTTTTGCAGAAGTAAAAAAGTGATGGCACGAGACCATCATCAGTAAGTTGTTTTTCTGTAGGTCTTAAAATGATAAATTATGCAAATCTAATTAGAGCGAGCCATGTTGTTGAAAATTAAATGAATGCCTCGACAACCAGTCATTACATCTGGGTTATTGTCTCATATTACTAATTTGATGAAAATTTCATCAGACCTGTATCATGTCGTACTTGAAATGAAGATTTTCGATATCATAATAAAAATATGAAAATTTCATGGAAACGTACATTTTATAACCAAAACACACAAAAATGTGTTGATTCGGTGAAAATCCATAATAAATAAAAGAGACATACAGTTGAGCATAAACCCAACCAATTACACTTTCCTGTAGTGATTTGTATCCTCAATGGACCCAGAAACATGTCTTAAAAGATAATTCATCAAAACAATGTATTCAATATCAAAAACATTGAGGTTTTTGGGGAAGAGGGTGTGCAATTTTGATAGAAATTTCCCAAATTTCTAAGAAAACCTTCATAACCTTTCTCCCTTATTTCCAATTACTTTGCGTGCTTGAGGAAAAATGTTCCCTGCATCATTTCCTAAAAGAAATGATATGATCTGAACCATAAATCATGTCCACGAGGACCCCTCTTTCTTTTGCACCACCCTCTTTTTTTTTGAGGATTTCCTAAAAAACTTTTTATTCTTTTACTCGTGACTTTCCAACTTTTAATCAAAAGACTTTCTTATGGTTGCACTTTATAGGAAATTGTCCTAGGAATTCATTAAAAATAAAATATCAACCCTTAAATGTGTTCCTATAATTTTTCTTTGCAGTTTATGGGATAAACGTAATTTTCACTCATTGTCTAATTTTATTTTATTTTATTTTTATTTGATCACCATCGTATTTCCCGGAAAATTTTATATAAGAATCAATGCACTGGTATACCAGTGCATTGAATTCAGGGGGTAGCGAAGAAGACGTCATCTTGAAAGTTCAGAAAACAAACACTGACAATCAGTATTATACATATTACTATGGTTACACGAAGTGTGTTATCCTGGTTGAACTCAAAAGTCCCATGCAAATGTGTAAAAGCAAACTGGAAAATGTGTAATGCCGATTCTGAGTGTACGGGCGCACTGTTTTGTCGACCAAAAGAAAAAAAGCAAAAATAGGTAAACAGAAAAATCACTTTTTTCGATATGAATTTTCAGCCAATATTGGGATGGAATCTACAAGAACATGATAGAATTTGCCATCAGCAACAACAATTCACGTGTTTTTTCAGGAATTTATCGTTTAAATTGTGGAAAATTTGAAAATCAAAAACCCAAACGATGATTTGTTATGGGCTACCATTTGACAGCTAGTGCTTTTGTTGTGGGCTCTCATTTGACAACCGTGCTAATGTCGACTGTTGTCAGTTTGCTTTGGTCGGAATAGGGTTGCCATCCCCCCGATTGAATTGCACACCCCTGAAAGTAGGCCTCGTATGTACTTATTTTCGTATAGGAAATTCAGAGTTTTATTTTTTTTTATTTTTGAAGGACTGTTTCTCGGCAATGGTTTGCTGGTTTGCTTTAGTTTAACATATGCTTTAATTCTTATATAAAATTGTCTGGGGAACACGATGGTATTCAAATAAAAATTAAATAAAAATAGGAAATGAGTGAAAATCACGTTATAAACCATAAACTGCAAAGAAACAATATTTGAAGACATATGAGGGTTGATATTTTATTTTTAATTAATTCAATGAGATTTGAGTAATTGAAGCAAAAAGAAAAGTGGAAATGAAAGTGTATGGAATAGTCTATTCTGAGGAATCTTGGGAATGTGATAGAAAAAACAATAATTATTGCATACTTATTTCGAAAAGTAAAGGATATTTGTAAGAACCACAACCAAAGTTGACCTTAACAAAATATATGATTCAAAATTGGTTAAAAAAATGTTTTTTGCCATTTTATATATTGAAGCCTAGAGGCAGGATTGGGTCATAAAGGATTAAGTTTAAGTTTCACCGCACGGGATCGTGGTGTAGGGTAAGCGTGGTTGCCTATCACCCAGTCGGCCTGGGTTCGATCCCAGAAGGTCCCGGTAGCAAATTTTGAGACGTGATTTGTCTGATCACGCCTTTCGCCGGACGGGGAAGTAAATGTTGGCCCCAGTCTAACCTCGAGGTTAGGTCGTTAGCTCATTCCAGGTGTAGGAGTCGTCTCCCTGGATCGTGCCTCGGTGGAGTCACTGGTAGGCAGTTGGACTAACAATCCAAAGGTCGTCAGTTCGAATCCCGGGGTGGATGGAAGCTAAAGTGTAAAAAGAGGTTTGTAATTGCCTCAACAATCAAGCCTTTGGACACCTAGTTTCGAGTAGGAATCTCGCAATCGAGAACGCCTAGGCAATGCTGTAGAGCGAATAATTTGATTTGAAGCTTTTTCACCACATTTTATTGAATATTACTGTATGAACTTATTCTTTAAATTGATCTGCATTCTGCTAAAAACCCAACATAACATCTTCATATGAGAGCGCATCAATACCGCGCCCTGATGGTGTGAAAAGGAGGTTTCCTCTAATCGGCAACACTCTTTCATTACAATCCACCAAGAATATGCAAATTTTGCGCCTGTGTTGCCTCAGTTTGATTAGAGGTTTTACCAAACTCGGGGCAGATGATCGTCGCTTGAAGCGCGCTTTAGAGGTCGGATGTCGATTGATTGGGATATTAGAACTTCCCGTGGCCCATCATTACGGGTTGTCTCGCGAACAGGTGTAATTTCGTTCTGCTGCTGCCATAGTGCAATTATTTCGACACTTTGGAAGGATTCTTAAACGTTTATTTCTTAATCTTTTTTTTGCAGAGCAAATGATGCGAGACTCCCAGTCGCACTCGTCCTCGTACATGCCGTCCAAGCCGATGACGACCCATCCCTTGTACAGCCAAGCAACGCTGGAGCAGCATCACGCCCTGTTGAACCAGTACCGCTACAGCATGGCCTCGGCCGTGTCCCCGGACGGAAAGTCGGTGGTGCATCCCCATCCGTATGTCGCCGGAGCGGCCCCCGTCCAGAAGACGGCCGCCGTCAACATCATCCAGCACGAGGGCCACACCCCGGCCAAAGTTCAACAAGACCCCACCAAGCACCAGCAGCAGCTATCCCCGTCGACGCCAAAGGGTGAATCCAAGAGTGAACCTTCGTCGTCGAGCACAACTCCGGTGACTAACGCGGCGGCGGCAGCGGCAGCGTCCCTCTCCCCGCAGATGGCCTACCTGCCCAAGCACTGGATCTGGAACACCAGCCTGTTCTACGCGGCCAACCGCAGTGTGGCGGCCGGGACCGATCCGGCGGCGGCTTTTCCCCACGGGTACTTTGCATATGGGAATCCGTTTGCCACGTCCGGTGGGTTTGCCGTGCAGCGGGACAGCTATCGGAACGATGGAACGACCAGCTCGAACACCAGTTCGTCGCCGGTCCAGATCACCGACGTCAACTCGGACGATTCGTCGGATAACCACGATGATTTGAGGGTAGGTTTTGGATTTGTTTCTTAAATCTTGTTAACAAATTTACCAACCATTGTCTCCCCTCCCTTCCACAGACCAGCATGTCCAAGAAGCGCAACCCGTACTCGATCGAGGAGCTGCTCAAAAAGCCCGAAAAGCGCCAACGGTTGGACTCCTCGCTGACCATCACCTGTGTGCCACACCAGCGGCCGTCCTCCACGGACGAGTACCACCCGCACCACGGTCACCGCTCGCCGTCGGCATCCCCCAAGTCGGTGTCGCCTGCCCACAGCAGCAGCACTGCCGGTGGCCACTACCGGCCCTCGTCGGTCACTGGCGGTTCCGGCGACGAGGCGACCATCAGTTTGGTCAAATCGGTCAAGTCGGCGGCCAGCAGCGACAACAGTGTCAACATTGAGATTTGTGATTAGGCAGAGTTTTTCTTTGTGTGTGTCTGTACACGGAGAGAAATTGACGGGATTGGGAACAGTGTCTAAGGTTTTTTAAAAATCAATAACACAATTTCCAAATTGAAACACGAAAATTTACAACTTTCGACAGCGCAATTTCTTTCCCTTAAAGCGTGTAAATTTCCCTCCCCCTAACTTGCCATAACCATAGCGTTTGTTGAACTAGTTTTGTACGTACTGTTATCCTAGGAGAATCTCTCTGTACATATATGTGTAACACTAATCAGTATAAGCAACTAACCAATTAGATCGATTTCGAGAGATCGATCAATCTCTAGCCTAAGTGTAATTTATTAACGAAAAAGAAGGTATAATAAGCAATTGAACGTACTGCAAAGATCATAATTCGTTGCAAGAAATTGTCAAATTGGAATAAATCTGAAATTGAAATAAAAAATTTACATGCTCTTATTTTGCAAACATATTTCTCAATAAATGTAACATAAATTTTTTCATTGCTCCATTAATCTTGCAGATTTTTTTCCAAATATTTTATTGGTGATTTGGCATTAATTTACGAATCATTAAAGTTAAAAAATAACATTAAATTACCGAATGAATATTTTTAGTTTCAGCATTGGAAAATACTGATTGTCAAATTTTAAAAATCCTTTTTGTTAGAGCATTTTGCTTTTTTTTTTTGCAATTTTAGAGTGGTTCCAAGTTCACAGTCACAATGCAATTGATTGTTGGTAATATTCTATAAGAAGACACTCATAATCTGAAACATACTCTCCTCAAACAAGCAAAAAAGGAACAAAAAATCAAAAAATATGTCCCGTAAGCCCCCACCAGTGTAAGATAAAGTAGACTAATTGTTTCAATAAACAGCCGGAGCGAATTACTGGTAATAAATTAAAAAATAATTTGTTTTCTTCTGCATCCATCCATCCATCCGTCTCGATACGCCGGAGTGTCCCCCGTTGGGAAGGTCGATCACGCGGCCAATCATCATCATCGTGTTCGCGGTAGTAGCAGCCTCAGCACCGTGTAATAATTGAGAAAGAAAGGAAATACCGGTTCCTTCGGGGGGTCTTATCGGAGGTCCGTGATCTTGGCGTGTAAAAATCGGTTGTGCAAAAGATGATTTTTAATTAGTGAGGCTTTAGGGTGATCTTCAAAGCTACGACCTTCATTTTGTAGCAATTTTCACAAAAATATTAAAAATTGAAAAAATGGCATCAAAACATTTAGAATCAAATTGGTAGTTTAACCAAACCACAAAAAAAAGATGGATCACCCTAAAGTACAGCATAACCATCGATGGGTGGTTAAGGGGGGTAAACGGAGCTGAGCTTTTACGAGCTTTTGAGGCGATCAATCGGATCGGGAGCGAAACTTACGACGTTCTGCAAATTGGACGGAACGGAAAATGACCGTTGCAGCATGGTGAGCAGAGGGAATGTGGATTTGATTGCCACTGATTTATGCACCGCTGTCATAAAAGCATTAAATTTTAATTGATCTGCGTTTTGTGTGGTTGCGCATGAGAAATGTATAATTTTCAAATTTGCATTTCGAGTGGTCGTTGGGAGGAATTCTAGCGATCAGATCTGTTGAACGCAATATTGCATGCAACTGGATGATTCAAGTTGAACGCAATGTTTAAGCGTTTCTGTTAACCATAGCCCACTATGATTTTGAGAGCTTTTTCAGAGAGCAGCATGCTTTTCATGGAGATTTTAAGAATTAAGAGAAGTTATTATTTATAAGCTTGATAATTTAGTACAGTATCGTTACATAGAGTGAAATGGGACAACAATTTTTTATCGCTTAACATCTATTTTTGTGTCAAGTCAGGCAAAAATGGTTATCATCAATTAATTAAAAAATCGGCAGAAAAATACATTTTTTTCCAAATCTGGTACAAAGAAACATAAGGTAAATTGGACGAGCTTTCCGATAAAAGTATAAACCAGATTAATAAATCATGTCGGTCATATAGAATTGTCCAAAAACCACCAAAACCTAAACACATTATTTTTTAACCTTTTTGTTAAACTGCGTTATCTTTACAAGGATTAAACTTAGAACAATTGTCTCGACAATTCGTCAGCTGTGTGCTATCTTGTGACATAGACCATTTTGGTCGAAAATGAGTTAATGATGACGTTTTGCTATACTTAACAAACACTACAAGATGCTTTAACCCGATTTTGGAAACTCGCTTCCGTTTCCCGGATATCGCAATACACACTTGTGACATAGACCAATTTATCATCAAAATGATTGTGCACACTTGTGACACGTCATACATCGTCGCCATCGTGCTAACTTGTCGTACGTGCATTTTGGGCCAAATTGAGTTAAGAACGCCATTTTGTGCAGCTCACAATGCCTCACCTTTTGACCGTCACAGATCCCCAAAATTCGATTTCAATCCTGAGATATTCAACAAAAACCGAAAAAACTCCGTGCATTTTTGTCACTTTACATATGAAAGTAGTTTCAATCTTGTCGTGCTATCTTGTCACTCCATGAAAATTGATGTAAGTGCGACAAAAGGCCAAAGGGATTTCAGGCCAGGAAAGTCAGGATGCGTTTGTCGCACGTACAAGCTAGACTACCGTAAACATTTGTAATTATAACTCGGGACTCCAGCAACCAACTTCAACCAAACTTTGGGACAATGCACAGAATGGTGAGCCAAACAAAACGTGTTTGTTATTGTTTACATTGCGTGCTCTCGTTTTTGAATACAGTTAAACCTCGCATATGCACCTCATATGGGGGTTTCTTATGCGAAGCACGCATATGCGAGGTACAGGGCTTATGGGATTTTGGCTATATGGGAGACATTGGCTATATTTTTATAAAAAATCAACTAAACTATACAAATTTATAGTGTTTTGGAATCGTTATGAAGTCAGCTTTACAGCTACACCAAATTTACATGGTTTACGATGTTCTAGGTCATCCGAAACTTCGTCAAGTTAAGGCCTATGTGTTCAACGCCGTACAAGTATGAGGTAGGCGATTTGACTGTGGTTTTTGACCACAGGTCATATCCGGATAACCTCAGGGAGGTTCAGGGACTAGTCTACCGATATGTGGTGATGTTCTGGGTCTTCTGTAGAGTCCCTGAAGGTACGTCCGATGGGTCTACCGCCGTAACACGGCAGAGGTCGGTGGTTTTTGACCTCAGATCATATCCGGATAGCCTCAGGGAGGTTCAGGGACTAGTCTACCGGTATGTGGTGATGTTCTGGGTCTTCTGTGGAGTCCCGGGAGCTACGCCTGAAGGGTTTACCGCCGTAAAACGGCAGAGGTCGATGGTTTTTGACCTCAGATCATATCCAGATAGCCTCAGGGAGGTTCAGGGACTAGTCTACCGATATGTGGTGATGTTCTGGATCTTCTGTAGAGTCCTGGGAGCTACGTCCGATGGGTCTACTGACGTAACACGGCAGTGGTCGGTGGTTTTTGACCTCAGATCATATCCGGATAGCCTCAGGGAGGTTCAGGGACTAGTCTACCGATATGTGGTGATGTTCTGGGTCTCCTGTAGAGTCCCGGGAGTTACGGCCGATGGGTCTACCACCGTAACAAGATACAGGTCAGAAGTTTTTGACCTCAGATCATATTCGGATAGCCTCAGGGTGGTTCAAAGTATAGTCTACCGATGTGTGGTCATTTTTTGGGTCTTCTGTAGAGTCCCAAGAGTAACGGCCGATGGCTCTACCACCGCAACAAGATAGAGGTCGGAGGTTTTCGACCTCAGTTCATATCCGGATAGCCTCAAGGAGGTTAAGAGACTAGTCTACCGATTTCTGGTAATGTGCTGGGTCTTCTGTAAAGTCCCGGGAGCTACGGTCAATGGGTCTACCGCCGTAACAAGGCAGAGGTCGGTGGATTTTGACCTCAGATCATATCCGGATAGCCTCAGGAAGGTTCGGGGACTAGTCTACCGATGTGTGGTGATGTTCTGGGTCTTCTGTAGAGTCCCAGGAGTTACGGTCAATGGGTCTACCACCGAAATAAGGCAGAGGTCACTAGATTTTGATCTTAGATCATATCCAGATAACCTCAGGGTGATTCAGAGACTAGTCTACCGACTTCTGGTGATGTGCTGGGTATTCTGTAAAGTCCCGGGAGCTACGGTCAATGGGTCTACCGCCGTAACAAGGCAGAGGTCGGTGGATTTTGACCTCAGATCATATCCGGATAGCCTCAGGAAGGTTCAGGGACTAGTCTACCGATGTGTTGTGATGTTCTGGGTCTTCTGTAGAGTCCCGGGATTACCGTCAATGGGTCTACCATCGAAATAAGGCAGAGGTCACTGGATTTTGATCTTAGATCATATCCGGATAGCCTCAGGACGGTTCAGGGACTAGTCTACCGATGTGTTATGATCTTTTGGGTCTTCTGTAGAGTCCCGGAAGTAACGGCCCTGAGGCTATTCGGATATGATCTGAGATCAAAAACCACCGACCTATATCTTGTTACGGCGGTAGACCCATCGGCCGTTACTCCCAAGATCTTACAAAAGACCTATCACATCGGTAGACTAGCCCTATAACCTCCCTGAGGCTATCCGGATATGATCTGAGGTCAAAAACCTTCGACCTCTATCTTGTTACGGTGGTAGACCCAACGGCCGTAGCTCCCGAAATCTTACAAAACACCCAGAACATCACCACATATCGGTAGACTAGTTACGGCTGTAGACCCATTGACCGTTACCTCCGGGACTCTACAGAAGACCCAGAATATTACCACACATCGGTAGACTAGTCCCTGAACCTCCCTGATGCTATCTGAATATGATCTGAGGTCGAAAACCTCCGACCTCTATCTTGTTACGGTGGTAGACCCATCGGCCGTAACTCCCGGGACTCTACAGGAGACCCAAAACATCACCACATATCGGTAGACTAGTCCCTGAACCTCCCTGAGGCTATCTGGATATGATCTAAGGTCAAAAACCATCGACCTCTGCCGTGTTACGGCGGTAGACCCTTCAGGCGTAGCTCCCGGGACTCCACAGAAGACCCAGAACATCACCACATACCGGTAGACTAGTCCCTGAACCTCCCTGAGGCTATCTGGATATAATCTAAGGCCAAAAACCATCGACCTCTGCCTTGTTACGGCGGTAGACCCTTCAGGCGTAGCTCTCGGGACTCCACAGATGACCCAGAACATCACCACATACCGGTAGACTAGTCCCTGAACCTCCCTGAGGCTATCTGGATATAATCTAAGGCCAAAAACCATCGACCTCTGCCTTGTTACGGCGGTAGACCCTTCAGGCGTAGCTCTCGGGACTCCACAGAAGACCCAGAACATTTCCACATATCGGTAGACTAGTCCCTGAACCTCCCTGAGGCTATCTGGATATGATCTGAGGTCAAAAACCATCGACCTCTGCCTTGTTACGGCGGTAGACCCTTCAGGCGTAGCTCCCGGGACTCCACAGAAGACCCAGAACATTTCCACATATCGGTAGACTAGTCCCTGAACCTCCCTGAGGCTATCTGGATATGATCTGAGGTCAAAAACACCGACCTCTGCCGTGTTACGGCGGTAGACCCTACAGGCGTAGCTCCCGGGACTCTACAGAAGACCCAGAACATCACCACATACCGGTAGACTAGTCCTTGAACCTCCCTGAGGCTATCCGGATATGATCTGAGGTCAAAAACCATCGACCTCTGCCGTGTTACGTCGGTAGACCCATCGGACGTAGCTCCCGGGACTCTACAGAAGACCCAGAACATCACCACATATCGGTAGACTAGTCCCTGAACCTCCCTGAGGCTATCTGGATATGATCTAAGGTCAAAAACCATCGACCTCTGCCGTGTTACGGCGGTAGACCCTTCAGGCGTAGCTCCCGGGACTCCACAGAAGACCCAGAACATCACCACATACCGGTAGACTAGTCCCTGAACCTCCCTGAGGCTATCTGGATATAATCTAAGGCCAAAAACCATCGACCTCTGCCTTGTTACGGCGGTAGACCCTTCAGGCGTAGCTCTCGGGACTCCACAGAAGACCCAGAACATTTCCACATATCGGTAGACTAGTCCCTGAACCTCCCTGAGGCTATCTGGATATGATCTGAGGTCAAAAAACACCGACCTCTGCCGTGTTACGGCGGTAGACCCATCGGACGTACCTCCCGGGACTCTACAGAAGACCCGGAACATCACCACATACCGGTAGACTAGTCCTTGAACCTCCCTGAGGCTATCCGAATATGATCTGAGGTCAAAAACCACATACCTCTGCCGTGTTACGTCGGTAGACCCATCGGACGTAGCTCCCGGGACTCTACAGAAGACCCAGAACATCACCACATATCGGTAGACTAGTCCCTGAACCTCCCTGAGGCTATCTGGATATGATCTAAGGTCAAAAACCATCGACCTCTGCCGTGTTACGGCGGTAGACCCTTCAGGCGTAGCTCCCGGGACTCCACAGAAGACCCAGAACATCACCACATACTGGTAGACTAGTCCCTGAACCTCCCTGAGGCTATCTGGATATAATCTAAGGCCAAAAACCATCGACCTCTGCCTTGTTACGGTGGTAGACCCTTCAGGCGTAGCTCTCGGGACTCCACAGAAGACCCAGAACATTTCCACATATCGGTAGACTAGTCCCTGAACCTCCCTGAGGCTATCTGGATATGATCTGAGGTCAAAAACCATCGACCTCTGCCTTGTTACGGCGGTAGACCCTTCAGGCGTAGCTCCCGGGACTCCACAGAAGACCCAGAACATTTCCACATATCGGTAGACTAGTCCCTGAACCTCCCTGAGGCTATCTGGATATGATCTGAGGTCAAAAAACACCGACCTCTGCCGTGTTACGGCGGTAGACCCATCGGACGTACCTCCCGGGACTCTACAGAAGACCCAGAACATCACCACATACCGGTAGACTAGTCCTTGAACCTCCCTGAGGCTATCCGGATATGATCTGAGGTCAAAAACCACCGACCTCTGCCGTGTTACGGCGGTAGACCCATCGGACGTACCTTCAGGGACTCTACAGAAGACCCAGAACATCACCACATATCGGTAGACTAGTCCCTGAACCTCCCTGAGGCTATCCGGATATGATCTGTGGTCAAAAACCACAGTCAAATCGCCTCATACTTGTACGGCGTTGAACACATAGACCTTAACTTGACGAAGTTTCGGATGATCTAGAACATCGTAAACCATGTAAATTTGGTGTAGCTGTATAGCTGACTTCATAACGATTCCAAAACACTATAAATTTGTATAGTTTAGTTGATTTTTTATAAAAATATAGCCCATGTCTCCCATATAGCCAAAATCCCATAAGCCCTGTACCTCGCATATGCAACTCTTGCGACAAAACCGAATCAGGTGGAATGACTCGTATATGCAAAGTTGCATATACGAGGCGCTCTTATACGAGGTTTAACTGTATTCAATGTCAAACATTAAAACGCGTTTTTCTCGGAACGTCAAAATGGCGGGTGCGACAAGATAGCACGACGACGTCGACATGTTGTTGGAAAATGTGGAATTTTTTTCTGGTTTCTCACAAATTTTTGTACACACATACTTTCTAAAGGCAATGCAACCTTTTGTTTATAAAAATAACCAGATTAAGTCGATTAAACCATTGATTTGACCTTTTTTCAGTTTGTATGGGAATTCTGTGCACACTTGTGACACGTGCTTTTCAGGTTTTTGTTAACATTATTTACTGTATCTTTTAACTGGTGTAACCAAATTAGTTGAAACTTGGAGCGTTTGTTAAGCGATAATATACGAACCGATTGCTTCAAAAAGTTTGGTTCTATCATTCATAGTTTTGAAATTATTTACCAACAAACTTTAAAAATCGATTTTCTCGAAAAGTACTGAATAATCGTTGTCACAAGATAGCACACAACTGACGAATTGTTAATATTTATCGTACCCAATAACAAATTACTAATTATTATGGAGGCTTTTATGTAAAATTGTCTGGAGAATCAATTCCCGCTATCGGTTATTTTTTTAATTTAGACCACTTAAAAAAATATTAAATGATTTTTATATTTTTTAAGAGAGACATACCGTCCAGCATATTTCGTGAGGCTTTTTGCAACATCATATGCTTTTTTCACAAAAAAATTGAACGAAAAAAAACGTGACGTGACTTCACCCTTAAAAATTACTCTTAAACTTAAAAATACAAAAATCACTCATAAGTGGCTTGTTTTTTATTCAGTATATTTTTTTCAGAAAGCCCATCTAATTTCCTACAGGTTTGTCTTTGACCACTTTTTGATACGATGCAACGGCTTCGAGTTACAGCAATATTTAAATGACGATATACAAAATTATTTAAATAATTTACGCCCTTCTCAAATGTCATTCTTGAATGCAACTGGCTCCATATACACCAAAATGGCTTATACAAGTTTAGGATAACATGTCAACAAAGCTGCATTAAAATCGGAGAGGGTCAAGTGTGAAAAATTCCTTTTTTGCAATTCCGTCGTGAAACTACTTACTTTTCATGTCATTCTTGAACGACGAAATAGCCTACTTTTCTGTACTAAAAATAACAGAGTCAAATAGCAACACTTTTCAAAATAAATGCTGAAAAGTTCTACTTTTCAGCACTCAAATGGGTGCTGAAAAGTTGAACTTTTCAGCACTTGTTTCGAAAAGTAACACTTTTCAACATTTTTTTGATTGAAACGATTTATTGACAAAATAGATGAATATAGACAAATCCAGCGAAAGCTCAACGCTGCTTTTTGATGATGAGAGATTTGACAGCTCCCATACTAAATGTCTCGATTTTCATACTTTTTGTTAATTTTCTATTAAAATAAAATACTTAACATATGACAACTATATATTTTTGGTGCCCAAATTTCCTGCTGAATCGAATGGTGTACTTATCTCAATTGCAAATTTTTCGAACAGTTTTTATTTTAATAATATTCTAGACACAATTTGTGCACCTAATCAATCATTACTTTTATCATAAATAATCATTGTATTGCCTAAAAATTGAGTTTTCCTGAGCTCCCATATTCGAATACATGGAAGCTGTCATTTCTAACACCATTGGCCACCTAGCGGCCATTTCAAACTGGATTCGTCTATATCGACCGTCAACGATTGGCAGGAACAAAGAAGAGCAAAACAAAACGAACAAAACAAAGGTTGTGAAATTAGCATCTCCACCAGCAGCAACTCCGTACTCGCTGCATCAAGTTTTTTTGCGAAAATGTATAATTGTGCTTGCCGAATCCGTTTGTGGCATATCCGCTGTGGCAAGTGTAACGGCCCCCGCGGGAGCGCGGACATCTGAAGCACCGGTTCTCACCCAAAACGGTAAGTTTAAACTTTGACGTAAAGGCATGTGTTTAGAAGTTTTTGGTTGAGATTATGAATGAGTGCACTCAAAACGCTTTTGTTTTGGTCCAACGTGATCTTGTGGGAACAAAATTTATTATCTGATTTTTTTTCCAGAGTTGGCCGCCTCTTCCATTTCAACAACATCGAAACATCGCTATCTATTTTAAACCTGATCGAACTTAGGGGGAGGCGAACACCCACCGCGGTGGCACCATGCTGCACCTGCTGGAGGTCGAGCAGCCGGCCTCGAATGTGCTATGACTAGGACGAGGACGAGCATGGACATTGTTTGTCATGTCGAAAGCGACCGAAGAAGATGGGCGGACTGGAGAAGTTGGATTGTGATGAGATCACATATTTTCGTCCCGGAAGTGGATTCCTTCACGGAGATGTTTATCAATGCTGTCCAGGCCAACATGGAGGGCAAGAACCGCTGAAGTTGGGCACGACGAGTTGATCTGCATCAGGTGTGTGATTTCTGTTGCGAAAAAATGGAACGCTCGACGCTGGGAACTGTGCGTGGCCAAGTGAGTGTTCGAAGGCAAAATGTGACTGGAAGGAGCAGCATCAAGACCATCAACTCTGCCAGAGACCCCATCGATCTCATGGCAACAATTTCAACTAAATCAGCTGATCTGATCGTAACAATCGGTCGAGATTGAATTCTACAGGTTTGTTTGGATTTTTTCTGCCTCTTTCCCACAGTATTATTTAAAACAACATATTCTATTTTTGCAGATCCAGTTTAAGCAAATATGGAAGCGGCCACAATGGTTCGAAGAAGGAGGCACCAGTCTTTGGCAAGAATCTGTGCGGCGCGAGGTCACGCGATCACAAGCTTTGTAGGGTTGGATTTTCAAAACGTCGGTGAGGATCGACAGATGCTATCAGATCCAGTAAACCAAGATTTAGCCGTTTGGACACTAGTGCTCATGCCTGCTGGTTGATTAGAATAAGACACGAGTAAGTTTTTTTTTAATTTCATCCTTTTTGAACTATTTTTAAATAGTAGAAACTCATAAGCTTCCGGAGCTTTATCAAACATATAATTTACTCCGTTGAATCTGAATCTGTACAATAAACATCAAATTCTTTTTCATTGGCAGTTCAAAGCGGTTCACTTTAGTTCTCTTCTAATCAAACTAGCGCTTAGTTTGATTAGAAAGTAATCCTAAAGTATTCCTTTTTAAGCTACATCATGCTAAAAAGAATTTGAAATTTACATCAGATTCAAGATTCAACGGAGTAAAAAAATTTTTGGCCTGGGTAAATTTACGTAGAATTTATCGGAAATTTACATGTTTTGAAGCGCTGTTTGTTCGGCACGATTACATCGGATGACATTTAAATTTAAAATGAATTTGATGTAAATTCGCATCATTAATGACGTGCACTTTTGGTACATCATTAATGATGTAAATTTACCCAATTATTTTTTTCTGTGTACGTACTAACGGCTGCACATTGTACGAGAAGTGAGGATGGTCATGAGATTAACATAAAGCGGTTGAAAGTGTTCATGGGACTGCACGATAAGGAGCTTTTCGGTAAAAACGTAGAGCAATATTCGGTTTTTGAAATTCACACGGTTCCCTCGGAGAATCCTTGGAACTTGGAAGCAGCGTGGAATACACGGACCACATCCAACCGATATGTTTGAATTTTGAAGAAGTATCTAAACCGATCACTCTGTTTGGTGCCTGGATGGGGAAAAACAGAAAATGAGGAGACTTCGCAGATATTGAAAACGGCCAGAATGCCAATCATCCGTACGGTCGATTGCCTGGCAAGTGATCGGGGTGTTTTTGGAGGGACGTTGGATTCCGGAATGATTTGTGCCGGACATAGGAATGGTACAAGTGTCTGCAACGGAGATAGTGGTGGTGGATTGGTTTTGGAACGATGCACCGATAGAGGATGCTCCTGGTCTTTGGTTGGAGTTTTATCGTTTTCGGCCGGAAATGCTACCGGATTTTGTCGAAGTGATGGTTACGGAGCATTTTCTAAAGTCCAAACGTACTTGCCTTGGATCAGTCAAATTACTGGTATTCAATTTGGAGATGATCTATCACGTAAGCCGATATTGAGATTGATTTGGTAATGTTTTCATGATAAAATCACTTTCAGAATATGTGTGCGGCCAACGGCAAGATGAATCTACTAGAGGCAGATGGCCTTGGCATGGAACTGCATTTCGCAGAAACTTGACCGTTCCATTCCCGAATTTCGACTCATTTGGAGTGACCATTATAACTAATCAGATCGTTCTGGCAATATTTTACGAAAAAGATCCTGAACCTTATAAAGTTTTGATTGGACATCCTGCGGTTGGCATTTCCGACGAGTTCACTCAAGAATTTTCCATTGAGAAGATGTTTACTAGTGTGCAGCAGATTCCAACTGCACAAAACTTGGCATTATTTAAGCTGAAAGGCCGCATCCAGTTCACGAAATACGTACAGCCAATTTGTTTGAGACCGGTGGACGACTCCTCTTTCTCATCAATAATGAACCAAAATGGATTCCTTGTATCATATGGACAATACAATCATGGTGATCAACCTGAAGAAATGGTCATGCCTATCGTACTCAAGTACAAATGCCTGCTGGACCATTTTAGTTTAGTTGAGGCTGCCGTTAACAAAGAAGTATATTGCGCCGGAACGAGAAATGGAACCGGACCGTCTGCCCAAGATGTCGGAACAGGCTTGTTTATACAGCGTGGAAATAACTGGTTTCTAGCAGGTGCATTTTTTAGACAAGCTTTTCCAGCGTACGAAACAACAGAAACTTTTTATAAAAGGCACTTTGTAATGTTTTTGGATGTGACGCGATTTTCAAATTGGATAACTGATACAATTAAAAATATAAATGTTTTACGGTAAAATCACGAATAAAGATTTCAAAATGGCTTCATGCAGCTTCTGTTTGTAGATATTCACACAGTACACGAATTGTGGCTCGATGACTACATTCCTGATGTTCTTGAAGCACCAAAATTACTCACCCTGACCATAAATGGCGTGGGTGACCATGAACGGCCAAGATCAACGATGACCAACTTTTTCAAAACTTTTTTTTTCGTAAAATCGCGATAACTCGTGACGTTTATAAGCAAATGCCTTATGTTTATATATCATTTTTTTATTGTATGCTCTACAACTTTTTAGAACATTATTACACTCTAAAAAATAACCCTGCAAAGTTAGAAAAAAAACATAAATTTTTAAAATGAAAATGTTTGTTCTAAATGAAAATATGACCCTTCTGGGTCAATGTAGAAAACATGTTTTATGTTTTTTT
>NC_068938.1:83879431-83903667 GCF_016801865.2 Culex pipiens pallens
TCGACAGAATTGAATTTTAGTTAATTTTCTACCAATAAATAAAATTGTAAATTTTGGGCAATATTGCTATGGAATTATCCTAAGCAACCATGCGCACCCACGTGAATCAGTAGGGGAGAGTGGGGAGACTTGATCCCCTTTTTTTGTATCGCACATAACTCTGTCAATTTCTCACAAAACTATAAACTTTTTGCATGAATTGAAAGCTTAAACATTCATCTTTGTTTGGCTAATAAGGGTATTTCATTAGATGAACTCTTAGAATCATGCCAAGCGTTTTAAAAAAATATTTTAAACCGGCATTTTAAAAATGTTAGGGGTAACTTGATCCCCCTTTCCACATTTTGAAGAAATCTTAAGCAAAATGTTTCTTATTCAAAGCAACTTTTAATTTTCTATAAGTTACAGCAATTTCACATAAAATCTGTACGTTTGTGTTCAAAATATAACAAGTTTAGTATGGAAAATATTTGAAAACATAAAATATTATTTTTTTAGACCAAAATTAAGCATGTTTACAAAAGCTGGACATTCTTGTTTACAAAACTTTTGAAAAAAGGTTCAAACTGCAGTAAGTTATGTACAACTATACTAAAGGAAACTATGTATGAAAACCCAGCCCAATTAATTAATCTTGATGCTGATTCCAGTGGCTGTAAAAATGCAGGGATCAAGTCTCCCTAAACGCACTTTTTTAAACAATTGATTGTAAAAATAGTTTGACGATAAATTTAACATCAAATGCGTAAGGGTTTTGGAGTTGATAAGTTTATCAAACAATTCATGCATAAAAAATATTTTTTTGAATAATTTTTGAGTGTTTTCTATACATATCAAAACAAAGAAAAAAAGATCTCTTGGAAGTTTTTTTGCAGCTCGTTTTAGAAAAATATGTGTAACTCAATCTTAACATTTTTTAATTATTTTCTTTGTTTTCTACAATGAGTTTTAGTTAATTTCGCACAACTTTCTAGAACAAAGCTAATTGTTTTACCCACATGCTGACGAGATACAGGCTTGGGATCAAGTGTCCCCGGGGATCAAGTCTCCTAACTCTCCCCTAAGGGTAGCAAAAATAAGATGATTCCATAGCATTTATATCCGAAATTTAAAATTCAATTATGTCGATTGATACTTGTTCAGGGAGCCCAAATCAATCATAACTTGGCGAAATTAGAGCGTTTGCTGACATCAGTATACTTACCAATAAAGTGATCTTGGAGGTTTGCCAGTTAAATTTTGAAGCTTTACTATTTATTTTTAGTTATCCGTTCTAAGAACACAAAGATTTGGTAACCTTATCGCGTATCCGGAGTACAAGTCGCTGGAATCGGCACTTTCTGATGACCCGGAGTTGGAGCAGAAACCGGAGTCTAGTATTTGTTTCCGAAATACTCCAAAGTTGAAACTAACGTCGTCAGAAAATCTTTCCGACTCGGCAAACCTTAAGCATTTTTATTTTTTTGATATTATAAATCCTCTCTAAATATGCGTCAACCTAGCACACCCACGGCGAACTGCTAAGGAGCCGAGACCCGCAAAAACAAAACCCTCCGCACAGAAAAGCGTTCAAAATAATTGGCTTAATTTTGTGCGTGCAGTTAAACGCGGAGTTACGCTCCGTGCTAAAGGGGAAAACTTTCGTGCTAATTTTATGCAAACCTCTGTGGGAAAACTTTTTGTTACGGATTTAATTGCTCGGACTAGCCGCGGCTAAACGGCTCCAACATTGTTAGCCCCGCTTGTGGGGGCACTTCAACCCAACGCAATGATCCGTTTTCGCCGCATCTTCCTTCATCTGCAATTACCCTACATCGGCAGTTCTCCAGGCATCACCTGCCATATTAAGGACCCAAATTACCCACCCTTCTTTATCGCGTCCCATTAATCAGGACGACCACGGGGAGGAGTGACAACCTGGTATTGAAAAATTGCAGCCAACATCACTCGGCGCGCACAAATTGAATCATCCCCGTGATCATCAACTCGAAGGTACGTTCGTCCCCGGGAGCGATCACGAAAGCCCCTCGGAATCCCCAGCGAAAGTGCAAGTGTTTTTCGCAAAGTAAACGTACGAGCTCGTAATTGAAGCCTTTCATGAAGGAGAGTAATCTGCATTTTTCGAGGTACTTCGCGCACATCTGCCCTCTGGAGCTGACGACAGGACCCGTCAATTTTAGTTCGTTTACAAGTCATTTTACCCACGATTACCTTTGATGTTTGGAATTTTGCTGATGACTACAAAGATACTGTTCGATGGAGCGATTTTATTTTTTACAGTGGATAAAATGTTGTGGTAAGATTAAATAAATGTCAAAATTGTTAAGATTAAATTGCATGAACGATGCTTTTTACTCCAAGCTTCCATTTTTCTCAGCCTTCATATATTGTACACTCTGTTTTGAAACAAAATTTGAAAAACCACAAATTATTTTAAAAAAATAAATAACTGAAGCGAAATTACGAGATCAATACAATTAAAAAAATCTATTTCATTTTTCGACACATTTATTGCGGTTTCGTGTAAGAAAAATGTGTAATCATACAATAGTATCTGATTAAAAGATCATTATTGAAATTATCTTCTTTTTCTATGTAATTTCATAAAATTGCATGAAATAGGCGAAATTTATAACTTCCATATTTTAACACTCCGTTTGTTTATGTGAGGGGGTTCCGATCTTAAAATAGCCAAAAATCATTTTTTCAACCAGTAGTATTCTTTTTGTAAAGCATTGAAAAGAAAAACGACTAAAAAATTTTATCCAACCCTAAAGTTTGACTTGTTCATATAACTTATCCAATTTTCCTGAAATCGTAATTTTCCAGGGATTAAAATTGGCTGTATTTTCTATATCATTTCCCACATTTTATATAAAATAGTATGCCGTGTTTTTTGTTATATTGCATGCTATGCCTCTACCCAATGATGTACAATAGGATGTAACAAAAATGACTTTTTGGCGGGCATTCAAGGGTTTGTTCCGGTGGGCATACTAAGCCCAAATCCCAAATATGAGCTTGATTGGACGTAACAGGAGCTGGCGCTCCGCCCTTCAATTTTAAATGGGATTTAACCCGTAAAAAAGATTTTTTTCAAAAATGTCACTTTTTGAGGCATTTTGGCCACCAATGCGTTTACCAAAAACATCATTGGCGTGTAGGCCAGATCCTTGCGCATCTTTTGGTATATATATCATCATATATCATTTGGAGCACCCTGGAGCTCGGTACAGGCCTTCAAAGTTTGACATTTTTTCGAAAAATCGGCCCTGGCAAAATCAAATGGCGTCTAGGGCGTCGCGAGGCGCGACGGATATCTTTTTTGCCGGGACCGATTTTTCGAAAAAAAAAATGCCAAACTTTGAAGGCCTGTACCGAGCTCCAGGGTGCTCCAAATGTCAATGATATATATACCAAAAGATGCGCAAGGATCTGGCCTACACGCCAATGATGTTTTTGGTAAACGCATTGGTGGCCAAAATGCCTCAAAAAGTTAAAATTGAAGGGCGGAGCGCCAGCTCCTGTTACGTCCAATCAAGCTCATATTTGGGATTTGGGCTTAGTATGCCCACCGGAACAAACCCTTGAATGCCCGCCAAAAAGTCATTTTTGTTACACTCTAATGTACAATTTAAATAAAGAGGTTAAAGAGGTAAAATTTCACATTTTATCGGACATAAAAGATACGCAATTCCAGATGTAATAAATATTACCATGATTTTTTTACTGTGTATGAATAATTTTTTGGTGTTGAAATCCCGTACATTTTCTGATAAAAAAGATGCAGTAAAATTGAGGAAAATATTTGAATTATCTTATTAAGAGGTAAAAATAAACAAAAGTTTGTAGCAGTACACAAATTCTGAGGTGAAATTACAATATACAGATTAAAAAAAATGAGATAACGATGGCATGGTTAATTTTTAAACATACACAGTAAAAAAAATGTGTAAATTTGCAAGGTGTAATTTTGGAAGATTGAATATCACTTCTTTTATAATTTAACCTAAATTTAGACTGAAAATGTGACATCAGACCAGAAAAGTGGAAAAATTACACATTTTCAGAGGTAAAATTAAATTTTCTGACATATACCACTTCCCAGATGTAATATTACCATGATTTTTTTTTTTACAATGTATTTTAAAATAACATTGCATCGCATTCAACAACAAAAATCCTCGTTTGGAAACTTTAAATCTAATTTGATGGCCTCAATTTATGTGTAAAGAGTCCTTCCCATTGAAGAATGTAAATTAACACATTTTTCTGACACAAAATCTGTCCACATTCCCAGGTGTAACATAGATTGATTGCTTTACTGTTTACATTTTTCGTATCACAATATTAATTTATTTTAATTTTAATTCTGCAAGGAAGATATCACAGAAAAAAAAATCTGGGAATGGTGATAGTTTCTGTGTAAATTTATTTTATCAATTTTACATCACACAGCAAAAAATTGTGTAAAATTGGATGCTGTTATTTTTGAAGGTTGAATATTACCTCTTTTATGATGTAATTTTACCTCAATTCAGACTGAAAAAGTAACATTACAAGAGAAAAGTGGTTAAATTACATATTTTTAGAGGCAATTTTTTTTCTGACATAAAAGATGTACCCCTTCCCAGATGTAATATAACCATGATTTTCTGATGAATTTAACATGTTTACAATATTTTTAGGTAAAGGATTTAACCAATCAAATTTTCAACCTTCCAAAATCAAACTTTTTTATGTATACAAATGCATTTCGTATGGCTTTTATCTATATAACATCGTCGTATTTGTTTAGTATAATTGATATTATTTATGCTTATAATTTGTTTTAACTCCGTTCGTATTATGCATGAAAAACAAGAAGAATAGAACTATATTTAAATTTGACCACCTGCCTACTATCCAACTATCCAAATCGATATCCCTCACTCCGAACACTCTTCTTCCAGGGTGGCTTCCTTCCTGTCATTCGCTTTTCAGCATTTTCCTCCTCACGGAAGCCTTTCAGCGCGCATGTCGACGACAAGGACGCTGTAATTAGAATACGAGAAGAATCTCGCCCGCCAATGTGCGCCTCCGGGGCCATTCCGTCGTCGTCGGCCAGCGCAATTGCGGTTGAAGTGTATGTTTGCTCAAGTTTTACCACTCCCCTCTGGTCTGGACCCTCAGCAAGATTCACCAACATCCAGCTGCTGACATAATGGCTTTTCAAATTATCACACGCCCAACGAACGCACTCATTGCTGCGCAAACTCGCAATGAACATCGCACTCTTCAATGAAGATTCTGCCTCAAAACGCTGCTGTCTTGCAGAATGGAAGAAACCGTCGGAGACTCAAAACGGAACGGAGGAAAATTCTGAGACACACTCCAGTGCGCGGCGCAGGGGAAAGTCTTGGCAGGACGTTTCCCGGGCTTTCGAGGGGGCCACAATTTGTTGGCACGTGACTATGTAATAAGAGATAATTATAGACCCGTGGGGAAGATAATTATCGTCTTTACCGGGCCGCCGCCCCGTTTGCTACTTATTACAGAGTTATCTTAACGCACGCATCGCCCATGTAAGTCTCGTAAAGTTGCCACTGATAATTTAATCAGCACTTGGCCTGATGGGCCCCAAATTAATCATGTACACACGCCATCGCTTTGCTGGCCAGGTGGTTTGCAAAAAAATAATAATAGTAAGGCTGAATAAATTAAGCAATAAAAATCAATTGCAAAAAATTGGGAAACTTTGACATTTGAAACAATGAAGTTCATCTTAAAAATTTAAGATTCTATACAGAGAAATCGCTCTTTTTCAGGTTCAACAAAAGTTTAACTGGTGTAAATTTTTCACGTCTACCTTCTTTGCTTTCTTCACCTTTTTGCTGACGCGTCTCAACCCGAGTCCATAACTCTCCGCGAAAATCACCGAATCTAAAGTACTTGGTGAAATCTGGGCAAACTTTTTGCTCCCGTTTCCAAACAGTTCCAAATGTGTGTGCCTGCGGTAACGGTTCTGCGATTATTATTCAATTAGGACGATTTGGTCCTCGACGTTCTTTTTTTGTTGCGCCCGAGTTGGGAAGCATTTTTCGGCATGGTTAAGCGAAGAACGGCAACCTTTGGAGAAGGTATCACACGCGATGTGGACGAGATAAGCCCGCAATATGTTGTGTTCGGTCGGTCGGTAAAGTGTTGCAATTTCTTGGACCAGTTTTTGTTTGACGAACGAGCGAAAAGTTTTCTCTCGGGATAGGGCAAAGCGGTGACTTTATTGCGGATGAATTCAAAGGTGTGTCTGATGGCATCGTGGAAGGAAAGTTTGGCAAATAAGAAGGTTTTACAATGTTGAACTGGAGTAAAACATTTAAATTTGATGAACAACTGCTTTTATACCTGTCATTTTCAAAAAAAAAACTTCGGAAAAAGTTAACTCTGGACATTTTTGAGAACTTTTTTCAATATTGCACAACTTGCATTTATGAAGTTGATGTCTGTAAACGCTCCAGTTTCGTTAAGGTATCATAGATTTGGGTTCCCTGAACACGCTTCAATCAACAGAATTGACTTTTTTGTATTTCCTACTGAATAATAACGTTGTTAATTTCAGGTATAATTGCTATGAAATCATTCTAAAAAACCAAGCACCTCCATTGAATTGCTCTTGCTCAGATCAGATCTTAGCACGAAATCATAACACTTGTGCCCGAAATTTTTAACTTTATTCTTTCGCAGTAAATTCATTAAAATCAAACTCAACTGAACAGAACTTAGCAAATCAGAACTCTTGACAAGGTTGTTAGTTCTATAAACTGGAAGACTCGTCCTAAGATTTATATGCTTTGAAAGTAAATATCATGAAGTTTGGCGTCATCTGATCTTCGCTATCGTCGAGCATCGATGTGTAACTCCAGAAAAAAAAATATATCCACAACGAGTTTTTACTCACAGCATTACCAACAGTTTAAACCGTTTGACTGCTGTTGAAAAAATTTTAAGAAAGTATGAACAATGCCTTTGTGTGGACCGGACCTTTCATACGATACAAAAAAGTCAAATTTTAACGTGAACTTTCAAAGTTTGAGTTATGTTTTTTTGCAAAAACTTGAAAAATACCAAATCAAAACTTGATTTTTATTTGATTTGAAAGTAGTTGTGTTAAAAATAGAAAAAAAACGACATCAAATGTAGTTTTAATAGTTTATAATCGATTGTACCTTTGTTGTGAACATTTATTTAAATTAAATAAAATAAAAATAAAATTTGCATTCAGTTTCTGAAAGATACAAACATATAATCTTTCGGATGCAAAAGTCTATTTTGAAAAAAAAAGTCTGTAATTTTAATTCATATCACGGACCCTTCATAAGAATTTTATGTTAAACAGATTTCCAGCCACCTTTCACTAAATACAAGTATTTTTCAATCTTGGCTCACTATGCTAAAAAACGAACATTCGATTCAAGAGAGTACTAGTTGAAAATGTGTTATAAGCATAGGAACCTTTAAAGAAAGGTTTCCAGTTGTCTGGAGTTGTTTTTTTTCTAGGACTTGGATGAGTTTTTGCATTGGAAAATAATGAATATTTCTGATAGATACCGGTCAACATCTTTTTTGCACTTTTTAAAGTTTCAGATATAAAAAAGAACTGCTCAAATAGTAGTTTATGCAACAAGTTGCAAAAAGAGGATTTTTTCAGCACGAGTCGTACATTTATCCAACGAGGTTCACCGAGTTGGATAAATATGACGAGTGCTGAAAAAATCAAGTTTTGCAACGAGTTCCATACAACATTTTTTGCAATTTCGAAAAACACCCATTGAGTGAAATTTTGAGTCGAATTTTCATGTATTTTGTCAATAAATCGTTTAAATCAAAAAAATGTTGAAAAGTGTTACTTTTCGAAACAAGTGCTGAAAAGTTCAACTTTTCAGCACCCATTTCAGTGCTAAAAAGTAGAACTTTTCAGCATTTATTTTGAAAAGTGTTGCTATTCGATTCTGTTATTTTTGGTACAGAAAAGTAGGCTATTTCGTCGTTCAAGAATGACAGGAAAAGTAAGTAGTTTCACGACGGAATTGCAAAAAAGATTTTTTTCGCACTTTTCAATCCTTTTGCTGAAAACATGTAACTTTTAGTTTTTCGTATTTCGTAATTTTATGAGAAGGAGAAAAAAAATCATGCCTAAGTTTTGAAATTTTATAAAAAATATAACAAAAACATTCATACATCATCACAGTTATGCTCCATAAAAAAATCTGCAAAATATCAGCGAATTTATGAAGAAACAACTTGTGCGTTTTGTACCGATAGGTGTTCCCAAAATTCAAAATTCAAAAACATATTATTAGCCTTTTTTGATTTAAAATGCAAGGTTAATATGGTGCATTCAGAATAGTTTAGAATTAATTTTACAGGTTATTTCAACGAAAATTTCAATGTGAGTCAATCATTTTTGTTTATCCTTGGATTTATTGGGTAAATTTTGCAGGAATGATAGAAAAACATGAAATTAAATCTGCAAAGGCAGTGATCTAAACGACATATTTTAAAAAACACTGTTTCTTGACAAATGAGTCGTCTAGATTTTTTTTTTGTTCTTTTTTAAAGGGTTTAGATTTTTGTAGATTATTTTTAAAATATCTGAAATCTTAATAAAATAAAATTGACAATAAATTGTAAAAACTTTCTGTTTGTATTCGATTGCATGCATTAAAAAACCTGTTAACACTGGAACGCCCAACGCATGTCAAACTTACACGGACGCCCAAGCCTCCCAAAAAAGGTGGAACGGTAACTTCAACTCGCTGGTTCTCGGGCATTACTCAACCAATCGGGACGATTCTTGTTTCCAGTGATTTGTAAGAATGTCTAGATGATCCTAAAATTTTGCAGGACTTGATTTGAACAAATCTGTAATTTCTGCGACCGAAAACATCGTTCCACCTTTTTTTAAACGACTGCCTCCGGGGAATTTTTGGCGAATTTTTTTTTACACGCGAAAAAAAAAGTTGGAACGATGTTTTTGATCGCAAAAATTACAGATTAGATCAAATTAAGTTCAGCAAAGTTCTAGAATCATCTAGACATCCTAACAAATCATTGGAAAGAAAAATAATTTTGATTGGTTGAGTTATGCCCGAGAACCATTGAGTTGAAGTTACCGTTCCAACTTTTTTGGAGCCTTGGGCGTTGGAATGTTAACAAATGTTTTGTAAACTTAGTTTTAAATATGTCCGCAAGAGATTGATAGTATTTTGTTTATTTATCAATGTATATAATGAAGAACTTTAAAAAAGACTCATGAGACCTTAAGGCAGACCTGATGACACTGATCTAAGCAAAATCTGTCAAGAAAATCGAGTGACAACACCGTCCATGCACAACACAAACAGAATTCGAATCTGAGTCAATATGTATACTAGGGTGGGTCATTTTTTTCGAAAGTGCTCGGATCCGACTGAAATAAAGACCATCTTGTAGAGGGGACCCATAGGGGCTCTCATACCAAATTTGAGCTCATTTGGTTGAAAACTGGCTTGTCGCTCGGGGGTTAAAGTTTACATGGAAATTACTATGGGAAATGCGTGATTTTACTTCAAACGCTCCTACAAGCTAAGCGACAAACTTTAACCCACACTTACACTAGGTAGCCGTGTCGGGGGTGGTCCAAGGAACATTTTTCTCTAAGGGTTCATGGTCATCCGTTCAACCCTGAGCTTGCGCAAAGCCGAAACATCCGGCGACGCCGGAATCCTTCTAAATCCCGGTTTTAACGGTCAACGCATGCTACGAAACTTTGATTGAAGCATCACATGAATGAATGAGAAACACGACGCCAAATGTCAACTTTCAAAAATTTAAGCGCAAACAACGGTTCGCCGTCGATTCCGCTGGCCCGTCGGCAAATACAGCGCAAGTTGGTATCCGGAAGCACGCTGCAAAAGTGAGTGACATGACGAGCTGGCCACACCATAACGACAGAATTTTAGTGCGTACCCGCGGATGCCAGTAGCAGCGTCAACCGAAAAAAGCTTCAAGTTGGGGGAGAAATAGCAGCAGCTGCAAGGTTCAAAAAAGAAGGTCTCAAATCGGTAAGTTCAATTAATTTAGTCTAGAACTTGAAAACCTTTCAATAACCGTCACTTTAAATTTCAGACATTTGTTTCGTGAGAACGCAGAAAATCAACATCGCTGCCCAACATCATGAAAAAAATTGCAGCAGCATCATCCAGCATCCTGTAAACGCTCGCAAAACCAGGGGAGCTTTTGTCACAGAAAGGGGAGGAATCCAACACGGAAAGCATCTCCGGCAAGGCAGGAAAGACAATCTGGTCCAACGATGTTCAGTCCGTTGCAAATGGCGTTTCAGGGACACAAACCGGCTGAAGCAAGAACTAACATATACACGATGGCCGCCAAAATATCCGTGCGGGATGTGGATCGACAAGAGTCACATCCGGGTCGAAGATCGTGAACCGGTGATGGAAGTGATTGTATGGCCGATCAATTTTATTGTGTCACACACGAAATATAAGTTACAAATATATTTATTATTTTGTGGTTGAAATAAATTTATAAGCATCAGCATCTGCTCTCGCTTGACCTTCTGGGTGGTGGTACACGGCACAATGTTCCCCAATACGGAAGGTCAACTGTCAACCCCTCATTGGTGGATCTTGTCCAATCGCCATTATCCACTTCTGATCTTGCACAGACATACGCCGCAACACACACTTCCCGTGCCGTTAGCCTCAGCCCGAATTGTTCCGCAACGTAACCACTTCATCCCGCTATCTACCGGAAGTCGATGCACGCAATGATGCGAACTGTTCTCGTTCAACACCGTGGTCACTAACCAATGACCAAGCTGCAACGCGCGGTTCGTAAATGTTGGTGAGCAAGTGTGTTGACGTTTGGCGTCGTGTTTCTCATTCATTCATGTGATGCTTCAATCAAAGTTTCGTAGCATGCGTTGACCGTTAAAACCGGGATTTAGAAGGATTCCGGCGTTCGGGTTTGCGCAAGCTCAGGGTTCAACGGATGACCATGAACCCTTAGAGAAAAATGTTCCTTGGACCACCCCCGACACGGCTACCTAGTGTAAGTGTGGGTTAAAGTTTGTCGCTTAGCTTGTAGGAGCGTTTGAAGTAAAATCACGCATTTCCCATAGTAATTTCCATGTAAACTTTAACCCCCGAGCGACAAGCCAGTTTTCAACCAAATGAGCTCAAATTTGGTATGAGAGCCCCTATGGGTCCCCTCTACAAGATGGTCTTTATTTCAGTCGGATCCGAGCACTTTCGAAAAAAATGACCCACCCTAGTATACGTGAAGAGTGGCCTAGGGCGCTCATTTAAGAAGTTTATTTTTTAATGATTTTGTAGCCTTTTCTCAGTGAGGAGAGGAAGCAAACAACATGTTAACAATTTTTCTAAAATAACGCATTTTGCATGTGTTTACAGTATGAGATTGCAGTGAAATTTTCGAGAAATTACAATATATCATGATTGGTAGAGCGTCCAATTTCCCGGGGTTTCAAATTTCCCGGGAAACGGGAAATTTTCAACAAATTTCCCGGGAAATCCCGGGAATTCCCGGGAAATTTGAAATTTATCAAAAATTGTTTTGATCCTGGTTCTGATTAATATTTTGCAACAAAATTGTATAGAATAGCAACCTAATTGGTCAAAATATGTGTGAGGATCAATGAGTGCCTTGACTACTTGTTTCAGGAAAATATATAAATTTTCTAAATTTATAAGCTGTCTTTAAAATTCGTTCAAAATATCGAAAAATTGTGATAAGTATTTTTTGTTAGGAAGTTGATATTAACACCACACAATTGCTTTTAAATTTGTCAGTTGGAGAGAATATGATTAAGAATAATATTGATAATTAAGTTGAAATGAGAAAAAAAAATATGCGGTAAATATGTTTTTCATGGCAAATATTTATTCCAGAACAAATCTTACTGGTTTGAGCTCATGAATAAATAGATAGGCATTGAATTTACCCTCAAAATCTGCTTTTTAATTGAAATACAATTTTATGCAATCACAACTCAAAGTTTTCAAATATTTGGAGCGAAGTTTTGAAATATGTTTGCCTTTTAGTTTTCATCCAATTTGGTCATGGTAAAAAAACGAAAAAAAAAAACATTTTTGAAACTTAATTTTGATCTTGACGGAAAGAGGTACCTTTTTTCAACTGATATAACAACAATTTTCGTTCAAAAAGATTACCAAAATTATAATAGTTTATTTTCATTCCATAAAATCGTAATTTGTGTTGCCCGCAAATAAATAAGATCTATTCCCAGTTGTGAAATTAATGTAATCTGAAATAAACCTTGACATGAAGTTTTTAGACGAACTGACAAAGTTCAATAAGAACAGCCAATTGAATTTAATGAAATAAAGTTGAGTTCTATCATTTTTTTTTTTTTTTGTAAATTAAAAAACAATACGGGAATTCCCGGGAAATTTACAAATTTCCCGGGAAACGGGAAATATATTTTTTCGGGAAATCCCGGGAATTCCCGGGAATTTTTTTCCCGGGACGGGAAATTGGACGCTCTAATGATTGGCATGCCACATTCTACGTCCATTGGTTGATTTTAATACATGTGCATTGCGATTTATTAAACAGTTTCTCATTGAACAAAATCCATTATTAGTTTTTGATACCATTTTGATATCTCGATAAAACCGTCCTTTATCTGTCACGTCACGATCTTATTTGTTAATGCAACAACACTTTAGGAACCACCCTATCCGCCTTCATCCCATCACACAAAACAGTATCATCACCTAACTGTCTGGTTTCCTCGTCACCCTCTCCAACGGCCAGCACCAGGCAGCAATAGCAACATCAGTAGCGATGAGCACGATTCTCAATCCACCTTCTTTATGCTCTCCGAACTCGTCACCTTTTTGCTAGACCTGAACGTCTGGCTGGTTCAAGCCCCTCCAGGCCTGGCAATCGATAGTGCTACTGATACTCCTCCGGATCGCTCGGTTGTACGCGTAAACGAAACGAAAATATAAATAAAAATTATATTTACAGATTAGCTAATTTTTTCTCCCATCGAGACTTTCCTCAGGTGCCTCCACATCCCCCTCTCTCTCAACCCCGGTACAAGTTGTAATAATTTCAAGAATTTTATGCGCGCCAGCGAGCAAAAAAACCAAATCAAAATGTTTGGATGGTCTGGCCAGGTCCGGTGTGTTGTGATCTGCTGGGGCGACGACGACGTCGCTGAAGCCGCCGTGCGAAGGTGATGAGAAATCACTTTAAATTGGACGGTTTTTCCGAGCTGCGTGCGCGGACATTTCAACGGCGGATTGCGCCAGCCAGCCAGCTATCGGTCAGTCAGTGATAAAATGCGCGTGGAAGCGAAAAACTATAAACGGAACATTATTCATTCCTGCACCCGATATAAATCTTGGGACCGCGACTCGGTCGTCGGCGGAGAGTTTGGTTTTTGCGGGGTCCGCGCCCTGTAGCAGATCGGTTCCGTTGGCCACCGCCGCCGGTTGTCAGCAATGTAGTTTGTGAGCAGTGCCGGGCTAGGTCTTTGGGAAATTTGAAGTAAAAGTTTGCTGGAAGTACGCAAATTAGTATTTTGTTTTTTTTTTTCTAAACACTATAAATTTAATGAAAAAGAGAAAACCGCATCAAATTTTGAATTTAATTTCCAAAATTTTAAAAATAAAAATGATTCAATTTTCCAAAGATTTTTCCAACAGTTTTTCCACCCTGAACAATTAATTGACTCTGCTAGGGCTCGCTGACTCGGCTGCGGCAGCACGGATTTATGCAATGCCACCACCTTCACGACAACCGTCAGTATCGTCCTCTCTATGTCCTCCCAGTAGACCCTCCGACGATGGGACGATGGGTGAGAAAATGACGAATGTAGACTGGGGTGCACAAACGGCCATCAAACACAGCCAGGGCAATCCGAATCGGTCATCGTCGTGCGTGGAATGATGGTATGTTTCAACAACTCGAAGGAATTCGCCTTCACGGATTTTTCTTGTCAGGCTGCAAGCACTGTGTGTTGTGACTTGGTTACTGACTTGGCTGGCCGGGCTATGGCGCAATTAGAGGCAAAAAATGCCAATCAAATGATATGGTGCTGGTGTGGTTTTGTCAGTTTATGTCCAGCAGCATGATTGAAGTCTGGAATTAATTCATCGTGAGCTTTTTCTTGCCCTCTTTTCCCCCTTCCCCGTTGTTGAACTAGGTCTGTTTCGTGAAATTATCATCACACCACAGCACAAAGTCAGGAGGAGAACGCTTCCCTCAATCATCCCTGCAGCCCAATCAACCGATCCCGGGGAACCGTTTCGAGCGAAGGTGTAAAGATTCAATCTTACCCTTGAAAAAAAACAACAAAAAAAGCCTCGAAATTAAATGATCGCTCGGTCGGTCTCAGGTAATTCGAAACCTCCGAAACGTAAGCGTAGCGTAATTGGCTCTAAATCTCAATCTGAACGTGGGGATTCACAGTTGGAGAAGGAACCTGCAGTGTGTGAAGTGCGCGGGAGGGTAGTAAAACTTTTAAATTATTCATTAAAAATTAACTGGGAAACCATGCCATAAGTGGTGGTAGCACCCTCAAGAACAAAATTCAATTCTAACAAGGTGCTCCACGGTGGTACAACTGCGTTTCTTTCGTCAAGAAAAATATGTCAATCCATGCTTAAGGTATTCAAAATCAGGTTGAAAAAACCTGTACAATCATTTGAAAATATTAATAATACATTTCCCTTGTACCAAACAAGACCAAAGCCTTAAAAAAACTTACTAAATTCACCTATGTGGTCGGAGCCTTCCTCATTACTTTCCAAAAAATAATCACAAAACTGGTTCAGCAGGACTTCATTTTTAACAAACAAAAATTACATAAATATTACTCATGTGGCCATAATTTGCGACAGGGTTGCCAAATCTTCGAACTTTAGGACTCGTTTTGAAGGTATTTTGACAACCTATCCAATGATGTGTATAATTATGGTGATTGAGTCGATTTCTGACCACTTATCTAACATCCTATGGGCAACAAATGACCAAAAAGGTTAAAGCTACCAGAAAAAAATTAATTAACAATTAACTTTAAAACTAATTACCGAAACTTCAAGCTATATAAAACTCTATCTATGGGATTCTAAGTCGAATGCAATCGGTTTGGGTTAATTCGGCTCAGCCAGTGCCAAGAAACTTGAGCTAGTCTGTTGGTCACACACACATACCCACAGACATTTGTACAGTTTTCGATACTGAGTCAATAAATACACATGAAGGTGGGTCTACGAAGTTCTTGTAAATAGTTAATTTTTCGAGCAGGATTATAGCTTTTTTACAGTGAGGAAGGCAAAAATAATAAAAATCGTAACACGTAACATTTTTTCTAGAGTCTTTTTTATTACACACAAAAAAATTTGGAATTTTACATTTAACGCAATCGTTCATCTAACGTAAAATCTGATCGTGTAATTGTAATATTGATGTAAATCTCGGTTTATTTTGACGGAAATTGATCAAATTCCCATTGATTTAGCTTTACATCTTGCAAAACATAAAAATACGTCACAAAAATCCTAACATTACGCCTTATTTGATGCACATAACTGGAGCATCAAATTTGATGTAACGTTACATCAAAGTTGATGTAATCGTACATCTAATCAAACCCAGTTTTGAGTTCTTGGCTCTTTCGTGTTTGACAGTTCCATGAATCATCACAGCAACCGCCATATTTAACAACGTGTAGAAAATTGTTCTTGAGATGATTTTTTTCGAAGATTTGCCGGTTAAACCCGGGTTCTTCGCCAAATCTGGCGACCAAAGTGATTATAAACTGATAAACAAGGTAAGCTTGGTGAAATTTATCTATGTCTTGTGAAATTTACACTATTTTTTTCGCAGATAGCAGTCACCTGATTGCCGGTGTATCGAAATCAGAACCATGGACTGATCCGTAACAACGAGGAAACAGCAACGTTTCACTTGAGAGATCATGAAAAGTGCCGTTGGAGCAGATTCTTGTTAGGAAGAGGAAAGGGAGCTCAAACTGTGAAGTGAAAATGATCGACAATTCGGTTGAAAACAATCAACATAAAATGCACTGTGAATGGCAAGTGAATGGTGAAGGCATCAGAAAAATGTGACTGGCATGTGTAATGATTTGATGATTGTGCAAATAAAATAATGAGTTTTCGTAAATAAGATGCTTTCTTTGTGTACAATAAGAAAACGTTGATTCCAATAAGATTTCCCAATCCCAATGAGCGCAAGTTCCTAAAATCAATCGTGTAATATTACACGACCAATTCAAAATCAAGCGTGTAAAATCACACGACCAATGCATGGCGTGTAATTAGATGTAATTATACGTTTTATTTGACGCTCCAGTTATGTGCATCAAATTAGACGTAAATTTACACGGTTTTTTCTTAGTGTGTAGGTCCTATAAACATATGAAAGACAATAGTTTATTGGTCCTTTTCAAAAAAAACTCTGGTTTTGAACTTAAACAACGAAGTTGACTTTATAGCTGTCGGCCACCATTGTTAGTACCAACCACTAGTGTCTTCCTTTTAACTACAAGGACTTCGCCGCCCTGGGCTCCTAAGTGTTTGAGTACGGCACGGAGCGACGGCGCCGGATACCCATATTTACACTTAGAATTTTAGAGCGCCCGCCGCGGGATTCGAACCAGCAACCTCTGGATTGTGAGTCCAGCGCGCGGTTCGATTGATCCACACGGGCGGGAACTTAAACATATATTGCTAATATTTGGTGGTAGCATATCTGCCTCTTCTGTCCAAATATGTTTTCATTATACCAATATTATGAAGTTATCTTCAACTTTATTTTTACAAAAAAAACTTAACTATTCTTGTTTTATATTGTCTTTATCATTTAAAGTATTTTTCATGCCTTAATCCTGCCTGGTTTCAATTTTTATTGCTGCTATTATTGCAGATTGCAGCCATTTTTTAGACAATCGTGCAACTTGTGGAAAGCTCTGCACAAAAGTGCAAACCTCAAACTACAGCAGAAAAAAACTGTCTAAGACACACACCCTAGTTTAAAACTGTTCTAAAGTGGTCGAAAGCAACAAAGCTCAGTCGAGACACGAAGCTCTCTAGGCGAGGAAGAAGAGGTAGAATTTCAAGTGTGCAAATATTTGGTGTGCAGATATTATTTGCAAGGGTGGAGAATTTGGTGTAAAGTGTGCAATATTTAGGCCTATTCTACAACGCTAGGGCGTCCAATTTTATTTCCAGGAAACGGAAAAAATATTTTTGGAATCAGTAGCCACCGCACAGTTCCTGTTAGCATCATCCGGGCACAGAGAAATCAGATGTTAGCATCGATGGTGGTAAGTTTGCGTTGAGCCAAAATAAGTAAAGTTTTAATAGCTCGCTTACTTTTCCAAAGGTCATATCTGCGTAGGAATCCATGGAGCTCAGGATTTTTTGACAAAGTACTCTAGGAATAAAAGTACAAATTTATCTTGCTAACCATTGAATTTATTTTAGGTGAATCTCACTCACCTAACCCTGGTAATCAACCAGGAATCTCTGCATGGGAACCGTGAAACAGCTGGAGGATATGGCATTTCATGGGCATGCAGACAACACGACACATCCGGTATCGGGAGAGTCTGGTGCGGGTGCGGAGCCGAATGGTCCACTACGGAAGGCAGAAGAGTCAAAATTTACCAAGTACGGAACCCAGTATAAAAGATCAACGACACCATACAAATGCGAGGATACGGTTGCTTTTTATTCCCACAGTAAAACCATGGATTTATGTAAACAAATAAAGCAATTTTGGCAATACGTCTTTTGTTTAATTTGCAACATTAAAAAATACGAAATAATCACCTGTTAAATTACGATAAATAATATTATCACTTCAATAAAACCTTTTATTGTTTTGATAAAATAGTTTATCAAAATGATAAATATTTGTATCGATTTGATTACTTTTGTTTTGACGTTTCTTTAATTACGATTATCAAATCGATAATTTATGTTGTCAAATTGATAAATAATTATTATCAAATTGATAAGAAAACTTATTAAATTTTATAAAATAAATTATTGGTTGCCAACCGATAATTTTATTTATCGAAATGAGAAAGCAGAAATTTATCGATTTGATAATTCTTTTTTCTGCGTGCACCACAAAAAGTTATTGTGCGATCAGTACCTAGCTGGACTCGGTCACTGGAAACGACCGGCGACTCAGTGACCGACGAAATAGGCGGCGGGCCAGATGCGGGCATAAAAATGTCAAAATCTCTTCCCCCCTCACTTCGTCTCACCATCCAGCTGCAGCTTTGTTGACAAACAAACGGAGCACGCGGTCGCATGATGGCGGCATCGATCCAGAATTAGGGGTGATCATGTGATTAAAAATGAAAGTTTTTTAAAGAAAAATAATATTTTTCCGACCGAATAAAAAAATTGCGAGAATGTTCAAACAATTATTCCTGATGTCGGAGAAGTGATGAAAAAGCTAAATTTTAATCCATAATTTTTCTATAAATTGAATTTTTTCACTCTAACTAGGAACCCCTAGGTCTATCCACGACCGTTTCCAATGACCGTGAGAAGATGCCAGAAAATCCAGCTACAAGCTAAATCCACAATATTTTTATTTTCCTCAAATCTTAAATTTTTTGAAAACTAATGATTGCAAAACAATTGAACTAGTGTAAAATGCTTTTCCATTCAAATGTTGAAATTATGCCTTGTTATTAAATTTTTTATATCATTTAGTTTTTTTTTGCCCCGTTGTTTAATGAAAAGAAGTTAAATATAATTTGTTTTCTAGTTTAAAATCAGACTCGATTATCCGATGTCATCTGAAAATTTCAGTTAGGATAGCCGAATCAAGAAATCATTTTATTTTGTTGTCTTATTTTTTATTGTTGAGCTTAAGTCTGGCCCTTAAACTACTCTAAAGTGATTTATAACTTCTAAATCCAAGATGTCGAGCAAAATGGCGGTGATAAACTATTGAAAAAAATATGATTCAATAGGCAATCCACCATTCAAATTTGACTAAAATCTAGTCTTAGAAGTCAAATTTCATGTTTAAAATGAGTAAATAAAAGTATACGAATTTTTTTCACGATATGATTATTTGAAATCGCATACAAACCTTCAGATAATCGAAACTTCGGATAATCGAATCTGGACTGTTACAGTATTATTATTTAAATTATTTATAAAACTTTTTTTAACTGGATGTAATCAATGCATTTTCTTTAATAGAACTTCGCTTCATAAAGTCAACTAATTCAAACTCCAGTTGATTAAACCCACCATGAAAAATCACTGTGACGCTCCAGCTAGAACATCATTCAGCACTTGATCTTGTAACAAACTCCAGAACAAAAAAAACATCAAACAACAAACCATCCTCTGAATGACTGAACGCTGCTGCGCAAGGTGTTTAACCGTTTTTATTCTCCTAATTAAGATAAAAACGAACAGATTCACGGAAAATACTCCTCAAGAGACCAGCGACTAAGCGCACGAGAGAGCGTTAAAAAACAAACTGCCCAAGTTGTAATTAAAACAAAACACAAAATCCCTCAAGAAGCAAGAAAACCAACTTTTGAATCACAGTGATTGCACCACCGACCGTTTCGGATGACCCGATGTCTTCAGGAAGGCGCTACCGAGTGACCCCGCGGTCGATCCGGGTTTGATGGCTTCCCGAGAAGTTGTAACTAAGCCTCGGTTCATCCGGGGTTAAGCCTGAACCAATTAGAACACAATTACGCGAGAGTGACCCAGCATCGATTCCCATGGGGACAGGAACCGGTTTCCAGTGTGGCGACGGCGGTGGCGGTGCCAAAACTGTGCCAAACACCTGAGCCAGCGATTATTTTATGAGCGCCTGTGCGAACTATAAATTGTATTATTTTTCAATTTAATCGTAATTTATAGTTCAATTGAGTACGGTTGATTGAAATTGCGCCTTAATACGACTGGTTCAAGCGCGAAGAGAAGCGACCTCTGCCGGGGGGTCTTGGCGAGAGGTATTCAATTTGCCGTTGCCCGTTGAGGTGGGTGATGATAGGTTCTTGCTATTAGCTACCCTATGCATTACTGGCTAAAGGAAAAATCGGTTGTGCGTTTCCAATCACTTGATAACTGCCTAAACGGCGATACCACCAACGGTGAAGGCGTAGCGTGCGAATAGTGGGAGAGTAGTAGGTTTTACTCTAAAATGTAATAAGAACAAGATTGAGATTGAATCTCTACAGGTATATGTTTCAGTTAAAGTTTTTTAAAGATCATTTCTAGCAACTTTTGGCCTACAAAAATCTTAAAATATTTAGTTTTGTAATTTTTTTTTACATCGCCAAGTCCGAATGTGCAAAAACCGCCACCGATCGTCAGCACCGAGGTGTCCCACGAACAGGCATTCTTCGCCACGGGTTGCACCAACGGAGGCTGCTGCGGCAGCCACTCAATTATGATGACCATCATCATCGATTGTCGGTTTGCCCGATCGGGGCGATCAAGATGTTGTTACCGTACCTTCACTACCGCGCGCGCGGAGACTTGCACTCGCGGTGGTGCACCGCGGCTAATCATCATCCACACTTTAGTCTTTACAACTCGGTCTACTGGAGAGGTGCCTGCTGGGAACATAAAACGGTACGGTGCCCGACGTGGCCGAACCGTTGCCGGCTAAACCAATATTAAAATCGTATTAAAAAGGCATAGAAAAGCGTTCTTTATCGCCGCCGGACCCTGTAATCTGGCTAGGAGTCGATCGCGCTAAACAGAGATTACACACGGCAGCAGTTACCTGAGGAAGACCCCGGCCTGAACCTGATACCGATATCACGAAGTAGTCGAGTTAACCCGCGCAAAATTATGATGATACTCTAATGGCCGTTGCCACTTACCGGTGTGGGGCATTTCTTCGGGAGGGTACTTGCTGCTGCAGGTCGTCGCTAGTCCGATCCAAAACGGCGACCGTCGGCGTCGTGGGATATCTGAAATCAAAGTGGATCGAATGAGCACAGGCGTTTGGCTTATCATGGCTGACTGTAGTAAAGAGACCCTTGTTTTAAAGGGGCATGGTAAATTGTTTTAATTTATTCAAATGGCCGTTTGATGGGTATCATTAGGCGCGGGCTTCAGCGGACCACCGGTGGTTTGGTTTCGAGCTTCGAGGGTGGCTGTTACGCTACCTGAAGCAGGGATAGACAGCTGTTGAAAGTGAGGAATCGAAGGTTTGCAATTTTTGAAGCTTGTACAATGTGGCCTTAAATACCTTAAAATTGATCTTGTTGGTCCTCAAATCTATATTCCCAGAATGATTTTCTAGAACATGCCTGCCAAACGTTCGGCCCGCGGGCTGGATCCCGGCCCGTGAAGCCATTTCATTAAAAATATTGAATAAATAATTTCAGTGATCGAATTAAAATGAAAAAAATATCGTTGAGATCAAATTTTAATCAGGAATATTAGGTTTAATTTTTGCTTCAGAAATAAAATGTTGCATCTTTCTCCACCGTGCCTCCAATATTCTTTATGTTTGAATTTAATTCTTATCATTTATACATTAATATTTTTGCAATTCCATCGTGAAACTATTTACTTTTCCAGTCATTCTTGAGCGACGAAACGGCCTTTTTTCAGCACTGAAATGGGTGCTAAAAAGTTGAACTTTTCAGCACTACTATCGAAAAGCAACATTTTTCGTTTTTGTTATGTTTTAAGCAGTGAATTTACTTAGCACATGGTTTGACATCAAATTCCATTCAAAAGGTTTTTTTTTTCAAAAATCTACTTTTTGCAACTTGTTGCATAAACTACTATTTCAGAATAAATGGGAAAGAATTAGTAAATTGAAGACAAGAAAACAAATATAAAAATATGAAATTTCTGTATGAAAAAACTTGGATTGTTGTCTAAAAATTTACAGAAAGACACTAAGGGAGCGTTATTTTATTACGTAACGCAAAAAATCGGATTTTTAGACGCCCTCCCCCTTCCTCGTAACAAAATTTCCATGCAAATTTTAAAAAAATGTATGGAGCGTAACACGGCCTCCGACCCCCCCCCTTCTGCGTTACGTATTAAAAGAACGCTCCCTAAATTTAAATTTTAATCAGTTTTTACTGTTTTTACTCTAGGAACTTGATTAAAATTGAATTTTCAAATAAATGAATGAGCAAGCAATTATGTATTTTTTCAAAACAATTTCAGTGGTATAGTTTAGTTGGAATATAAGGTTAAAAACTAACTTAATCCACCTATGTGGTTGGAGCCTTCCTCACTCATTACCAACAATGGCTGATATGATGGGGTTGTACACAAATTTCATCTATTTTTTAGATCCGGAATAAAAAAAAAGTACATAAATATAACTTAAGAGGCCATATCTCGAGAACGGGTTGCCAGATCTTCAATGTGTTTGGACCCGTTGGAAAGGTTTTTTGATAACCTAACCAACGATGGGTCGGATGGTGGATCCGGACATAGTTTACATACATTTAAGTGAGATCCGGCTTCCAAAAAGTACATAAATATCACTTAAGTGGCCATATCTCGAGACAGGGTTGCCAGATCTTCAATGTTTTGGACTCGTTGGAAAGGTCTTTTGATAACCTAACCAATGAAAGGTCGGATGGTAGATCCGGACATAGTTTACATACAGTTAAGTGAGATCCGGCTTCCAAAAAGTACATCAATATCACTTAAGTGGCCATATCTCGAGACAGGGTTGCCAGATCTTCAATGTTTTGGACTCGTTGGAAAGGTCTTTTGATAACCTAACCAATGATAGGTCGGATGGTAGATCCGGACATAGTTTACATACAGTTAAGTGAGATCCGGCTTCCAAAAAGTACATCAATATCACTTAAGTGGCCATATCTCGAGACAGGGTTGCCAGATCTTCAATGTTTTGGACTCGTTAGAAAGGTTTTTTGATAACCTAACCAACGATGGGTCGGATGGTGGATCCGGACATAGTTTACATACATTTAAGTGAGATCCGGCTTTCAAAAAGTACATCAATATCACTTAAGTGGCCATATCTCGAGACAGGGTTGCCAGATCTTCAATGTTTTGGATTCGTTGGAAAGGTCTTTTGATAACCTAACCAACGATGGGTCGGATGGTGGATCCGGACATAGTTTACATACATTTAAGTGAGATCCGGCTTTCAAAAAGTACATCAATATCACTTAAGTGGCCATATCTCGAGACAGGGTTGCCAGATCTTCAATGTTTTGGATTCGTTGGAAAGGTCTTTTGATAACCTATCCAACGATGGGTCGGATGGTGGATCCGGACATAGTTTACATACATTTAAGTGAGATCCGGCTTTCAAAAAGTACATCAATATCACTTAAGTGGCCATATCTCGAGACAGGGTTGCCAGATCTTCAATGTTTTGGATTCGTTGGAAAGGTCTTTTGATAACCTATCCAACGATGGGTCGGATGGTGGACCCGGACATAGTTTACATACATTTAAGCGAGATCCGGATATAAGTGAAAACACATTTTTATACATAACTTTTGAACTACTTATCGAAACTTCAATCTGTATAAAACTCGATCTATGGGACCCTAAACCAAGTCGAATGCAACAGATTCGGGTCAAATCGGTTCAGCCAGTGCCGAGAAACATGAGCTAGTTTGTTGGTCACATACATACATACACACACACATACACACACACACATACATACACACATACACACACACATACACACAGACATTTGTTCAGTTTTCGATTCTGAGTCGATATGTATACATGAAGGTGGGTCTACGACGTTTTTATACAAAGTTCATTTTTAGAGCAGGATTATAGCCTTACCTCAGTGAGGGAGGCAAAAAGCAAATTGATCATACTTAAAATGAAGATTTCTGCAAATATTTTTTGAACATTACAAAAAATCACAAATTGAGCCAAGAAATCAGGGAGAAACACTATATTTTTATAAACTTCGAAATTCAAAGAATAACGAATTGAAAACTGTATTTCTCTACAGTGTTCCATTTTTTTATTTTTAAAAATAACTTTAAACAAGTTTATGAGAAAAAAATGTTTGTTTTTGCTGTTTGCACAGCTTCAGAAAATTCAAATCTGGCAGGCAGGGCCAAAAGGTTGGACACCTCTGTTTTAGAAATTAGAAAAATTTCGGAGCAAATGTTCTGGAACGTCTAAGGCTTTAGAAACCCC
>NC_068938.1:83903767-83977024 GCF_016801865.2 Culex pipiens pallens
AGCTTTTCTGTCAAGACCCCAACTGCAGACTATGCCTCTACGCATTGTTGTCAAATTTAAATTCTATTGTTATCATTAGTGGAAAATGTTAATCAAAACAAAAAAAAACATTGAAAAAATACCTGCAAAACATAAAAAAACAGATATATAATACGCCAAATTTGAACATATACAAACAAACAAAAACAAAATAAATACTGATTAAAAACACTAAAAACGAAACTTGCTCAAAATTACCTCCGGAACAAGGGAAAAAAAATAAACCAATCGAATATAAACTGGGCCAAAAATGTGTACACCCACCCCCCCCCCCCCCCCCCCCCCCCCTTCAAAATCGGTTCGGGAGCAAACAAATTTTTTTTTTCAAAAAACTTCAAAATTTCAAAGGCAATAGAATTTTAACCAACTGAAAACAATTAGAAATGCGTTTTCCTGCATGAAAAATCATATTTAGCATGTCTGGGATTGATCAAAAATATTTCCATTTTTTGTGAAAATTTAATGTACAGCACCGCAAAAAGTTTTATTTTCGGCGAAAAAACAATGTCTTTAATACTTTTATATTTTGAACACTAATGATTGTGAAACAACTGGGCAGGTGTAAAAACACTTTAAAACACTTTTTTTCATTTAAATGTTGAGACCATGGCTTGTAATTCAAATTTTTATATTTTTTTTTTTGAAAAAACGAAAAAAAAGAATATATCTATATTTAAATTTGACCACCTGCCTCTGACCAACTGTCCAAATCAATATCCCTTCCCCGTACATTTTTATTCCAGGGTGGCTTCCTTTCTGTCATCCGCTTTTCAGCATTTTCCCCCTCTCGGAAGCCTTTCAGCGCGCATGTCGACGACAAGGACGCTGTAATTAGAACACGAGAAGAATCTCGCCCGCCAATGTGCGCCTCCGGGGCCATTCCGTCGTCGTCATCGTCGGCCAGCGAAATTGCGGTTGAAGCGCATGTTTGCTCAACTTTTACCACTCCCCTGTGGTCTGGTTCCTCGGCAAGATTCACCAACATCCAGCTGCTGACATAATGGCTTTTCAAATTATCACACGCCCAACGAACGCACTCATTGCTGCGCAAACTCACATTGAACATCGCACTCTTCAATGAAGATTCTGCCTCAAAACGCTGCTGTCTTGCAGAAAGGAAAAAACCGTCGGAGTCTCAAAACGGAACGGAGGAAAATTCTGAGACACACTCCAGTGCGCGGCGCAGGGGAAAGTCTTGGCAGGACGTTTCCCGGGCCTTCGTGGGGGCCACAATTTGTTGGCACGTGACTATGTAATAAGAGATAATTATAGACCCGTGGGGAAGATAATTATCGTCTTTACCGAGCCGCCGCCCCGTTTGCTACTTATTACAGAGTTATCTTAACGCACGCATCGCTCATGTAAGTCTCGTAAAGTTGCCACTGATAATTTAATCAGCACTTGGCCTGATGGGCCCCAAATTAATCATGTACACACGCCATCGCTTTGCTGGCCAGGTGGTTTGCAAAAAAGCATTCTTGATATTAAGGCTGAATAAATTAAGCAATAAAAATCAATTGCAAAATATTTGAGCAAACTTTAACGTTTGAAACACAAAAGTTCATTTTAAAATTTAAAGATTCTGTACAAAGAATTCACTCTTTTTCGCGCAGGTTCAACAAAAAGTTTAACTGGCGTAAATTTTTCACGTCTGCTTTTGCTTTCTTCACCTTTTTGCTGACGCGTCTCAACCCGAGTCCATAACTCTCCGCGAAAATCACCGAATCTAAAGTACTTGGTGAAATCTGGGCAAACTTTTTGCTCCCGTTCCCAAACAGTTCCAAATGTGTGCCCGCGGTAACGGTTCTGCGATTATTATTCAATTAGGACGATTTGGTCCTCGACGTTCTTTTTTTGTTGCATCCGAGTTGGGAAGCATTTTTCGGCATGGTTAAGCGAAGAACGGCAACCTTTGGAGAAGGTATCACACGCGATGCGGACGAGATAAGCCCGCAATGTGTTGTGTGTTTGGTTGGTCGGTAAAGTGTTGCAATTTCTTGGATCCGTTTTTGTTTGTCGAACGAGCAAAAGTTTTCTCCTTGGATGAGGAAAAACGGAGTCTTTATTGCGGATGAATTCAAAGGTGCGTTTGATGGCATCGTGGAAGGAAAGTTTTGCAAATAAAAGGATTTACATTGTTGAATTAAAGCATAACACTCAAATATGGTGAAGAGTTGCTTTTAAAAATTGTTTTCTTACTTGACATTTGAAACAAAATTTTTGAAAAAAATATGTCTGGGTACGATAACTTCTTGGTTTCCTATTGATCAGGTCAAGGAATATTTGAGAGTTTCTGTCTACGTCACAGAACTCGACATTTTTGAATTTGATGTCAGTAAACGTCTCAGTTAAGGAGAATGTTGTTGTTAATTTTATTAGGGGAACTTTAACCCTATGGATCATTCGCTCTCGGTTAAGGAGAATATAAAACTATGAATTCTAATAAATCATTCTGAGAAACGAAGCGTCATTGAATTTCTCTTCTAATGATTGTAACCATGGATGCGCCTGGCTTTTCAACACGAAATCAAATCTATTGTAAGCGAAATTTACAACATTTTTCTTTCGCTAAAATTAAATTTTGTCGATTAGAGCGTGTTCAGAGAGCTCAAATCTAACATACCTTGACGAAACTGAAGCGTTTACTAACATCAAGTACAAAATCGTCGAGTTGTGTCATTAAACTAAATATAAACATTTTTAGAGTTTTATTTGAAAAGGTCCATACGACCATATGAAACACAATAGCTTTTAGGGCTTTTCTAAAAAATAGTCTGGATTTTTTATTTTAAGGACCGCTTAACTCAAGAGTCATTCGAGTCCGATGTCTGTCTGGATTTATAACTATTTGTAGTGAATATGCATGGTTGCCAGATAAATCTGGGAATGCCAGATTTATTATTATCCCAGCCAGATTTTGACCGATTTTGTTTTTTTTTATTTTCTACAAGTTTTAAAAAAACTTTTTGATTGAAATGAAAGATTGTAATCAGAAACAGAAGATTTTTTAAATATTAATTTTATTAAAAATGAAAATTCAAACATTTTGAGGCCGAAATTCATTGAAACATCTGAATTCTACAAACTTTTGAACAAATTCATATCCTCCCTCCATTTCCCTGATAATAATTGTAAGATTTTCATTTGCCTGATTTTTCCAGATTTTTTCGCGTTTTTTGGTCAGATTTTTTTTAATTTTGACCAGGCAACCCTGTGAATATGATTAATTTAGTATATGCGGAAAAAATACATTAGCATACATTAAAATGCTAGTATAGGCCGTTGCAAATATTTTTATAGATCATATAACATTATAAATTTCTATGAAACTCCAATGTCCACAAGCTGAATATTGGGCTATTTTAGGACTCTGGGCCAGTTATGAACAATATTGGTCAACATTTACCCATTGATACTGAAGTGAAGTTTGCAGGGGAAAAATCGAAAAATTGTATGGAAAACTCAATTTTCTTACAGTTTGGTCTGAAATTTAATGCTCTACAACATTGTAAAACCTACCAAAGCTGTAAAACTCGACCCTGAAAAATTATCAGTGATTTAAAAAAGTAATTTTTGTATGAAAAACTTTTTTTTCACTAACTTTAGGCTCAACCAATCTCGCTCAAAATTTGCTCAGAGGCTTAAAATAACCCAAAAAACCGTTATCCGCTTGTGGAGCAGGGGGTCATTTTTTCAGGGCACCCTATTATACACCCAAAACTTGGCAGCACTCGTCGAGAGAATGATGGCCTCGAGCCGAGGGAATAGTGGTACCATTTACGGACACATAGAACACAGCTTGAGCTTGCCGGGAGAACTATTCCCTCGAGTTCATTTCCTCAAAAAAGCCCATCCGTCAAAACAAAAAACTGTCACCTTCGGGAATCGAATCACACGAGGTATCTTTGACAAACTAACTCGTTGACTTAACAGCCTCGGCCACCTCAGCTTGAGGACTCAAGTTTTGTAAGAATTCAATGCATGTCACTTATTGCAGATTCACTGTTTCATTTAACGAATTAGCATTATTCTTTCAATTGTTCCACTGAGCTATCAATAAATTTTGAGGGAACGAATCTCTCGACTCTGAATTGTGGGTGTAGGGATTTGGACTAGAATTTTGTCAAATTTTTTTTTTCTTCAAATACGGTATTTAGAATGAAGACATTTGGTTTTTATATTCGTATATTTAAATATTTGAAATCTAAATTGATTTGAATACACGAGAATCGATAATACATTTTCAAAACTCGGTCGAACCATTTTCGAGAAAATTGATAGTAAATTTTACATATTTCTACTTCCATTCACACACTGACTAAAATTTGATTGGTTTTTGATTCTTAGTCGATAAGTATATGTGAGGTGTGGTCTAGGATGCTTATTTAGGAAGTTTTTTTTTTAATATTATGAACGTTATTGTTAATATTTTCCACAGTTTTTTAAATTTAAAACACAAATTTCCTTCAAATGTTGAAGCCATGACTTGCAATATCAATTTTACGATTTTTTTTATGTGCATAGGCCTAAAAATAACGCATATTGCACTTATTTAAAACATTTTAAGCGTGCAATGTGACATGATTGGCATGCCAGAAAATTTCACCACCTCAACCATCACTAAGATTATGAGATATATTGAAAATAATTTAAAGATTTTGATACGATTAGATATGCTCGATGAAACCGTCTTCTATCTTTCATGATCTGCTACACCAATCTTATTTGTTGTTGCACCAACACTTTCAGGACCACCCTATCCTCCTTCATCCCATCACACAAAACAGTATCATCACCTAACTGACTGGTTTCCTCGTCACCCTCTCCAACAGCCCGGCCAGTAGCAACATCAGTAGCGATGAGCACGATTCTCAATCCACCTTCTTTATGCTCTCCGAACTCGTCACCTTTTTGCTAGACCTGAACGTCTGCTGTTCGCTGGCTCGTTCAAGCCCCTCCAGGCCTGCCAATCGATAGTGCTACTGATACTCCTCCGGATCGCTCGGTTGTACGCGTAAACGAAACGAAAATATAAATAAAAATTATATTTACAGATTAGCTAATTTTTTTCTCCCATCGACTTTCCTCAGGTGCCTCCGCATCGCCCTCTCTGCAACCCCGGTACAAGTTGTAATAATTTCAAGAATTTTATGCGCGCCAGCGAGCAAAAAAACCAAATCAAAATGTTTGGATGGTCTGGCCAGGTCCGGTGTGTTGTGATCTGCTGGGGCGACGACGACGTCGCTGAAGCCGCCGTGCGAAGGTGATGAGAAATCACTTTAAATTGGACGGTTTTTCCGAGCTGCGTGCGTGGACATTTCAACGGCGGATTGCGCCAGCCAGCCATCGGTCAGTCAGTGATAAAATGCGCGTGGAAGCGAAAAACTATAAACGGAACATTATTCATTCCTGCACCCGATATAAATCTTGGGACCGCGACTCGGTCGTCGGCGGAGAGTTTGGTTTTTGCGGGGTCCGCGCCCTGTAGCAGATCGGTTCCGTTGGCCACTGCCGCCGGTTGTCAGCAATGTAGTTTGCGAGCAGTGCCGGGTTAGGTCTTTGGGAGATTTGCAGTAATAGTTCACTGAAAGTACGCAAATTTATATTATTTTTTTTTCTAAACACAATAATTGCATTAAAAAAAAGAAAACTGCAACAAATTTTGAATTTTATTTTAAAAATAAAAAAATATATATGATTCGATTTCCCATAGAATTTCCCAACAGTTTTTCCACCCTGAACAATTAATTGACTCTGCTAGGGCTCGCGGACTCGGCTGCGGCAGCACGGATTTATGCAATGCCACCACGTTCACGACAACCATCAGTATCGTCCTCTCAATGTCCTCCCAGTAAACCCTCCCCGGGGCCACGGACGATGGGTGAGAAAATGACGAATGTAGACTGGGGTGCACAAACGGCCATCAAACACAGCCAGGGCAATCCGAATCGGTCATCGTCGTGCGTGGAATGATGGTATGTTTCAACAACTCGAAGGAATTCGCCTTCACGGATTTTTCTTGTCAGGCTGCACCACTGTGTGCTTTGACTTGGTTGCTGACTTGGCTGGACGGGGCTATGGCGCAATTAGAGGCAAAAAATGCCAATCAAATGATATGGTGCTGGTGTGGTTTTGTCAGTTTATGTCCAGCAGCATGATTGAAGTCTGGAATTAATTCATCGTGAGCTTTTTCTTGCCCTCTTTTCCCCCTTCCCCGTTGTTGAACTAGGTCTGTTTCGTGAAATTATCATCACACCACAGTACAAAGTCAGGAGGAGATGCTTGCCTTAATCATCCCTGCAGCCCAATCATCCGAGCCCGGGGAACCGTTTCGAGCGAAGGTGTAAAGATTCAATCTTACCCTTGAAAAAACAACAAAAAAGACTCCAAATTAAAAGATCGCTCGGTCGGTCTCAGGTAATTCGAAACCTCCGAAACGTAAGCGTAGCGTAATTGGCTCTAAATCTCTATCTGAACGTGGGGATTCACAGTTGGGGAGGAACCTGCAGTGTGTGTAGTGCGCGGGAGGGTAGTAAAACTTTTTAAATTATTCATTAAAAATTAACTGGGAAACCATGCCATATGTGGTGGTAGCACCCTCAAGAACCAAATACAATTCTAACAAGGTCCACCACGGTGGTACTACTTTGTTTCTATCTTCAAGGAAAATATTTCAATTCATGCTGAAGGTATTCAATCATTTCAAACTGTTAATAATACATTTGCCTTCCTCATTACATTCCAAAAATTAATCACAGAACTGGTTCCGCAGGGTTTCCTTTTTTTCATAGATAAGTGGGACAAAAATTACATAAATATTACTTAAGTGGCCATAACTTAAGACAGGGATGCCAGATCTTCGTTTGGAAGGTGTATGTGTATGAATATGGTGTTTGAGTCGATTTCTGACCACTTACATCCTGTGGCCAGGGAATAACCAGGAAGGTTAAAGCTGCGTGAAATAAATGAATAAACAACCACATGTAACATCCGGACATATGAAAAGTAAAACTTTTGAACTACTTATCGAAACTTCAATATGTATAAAACTCAATCTATGGGACCATAAACCGAGTCTAATGCAATCGGTTTGAGATAAATCGATTCAGCCAGTACCGAGAAACTTGAGCTAGTCTGTTGGTCACATACATACATACACACACATATACACACATACATTTGTTCAGTTTTCGATACTGAGTCGAGGTGGGTCTGCGAAGTTGTAATACAAAGTTCATTTTTCGAGCAGGATTATAGTCTTACCGCAGTAAGAGTAAGGGTAAGTTAAACATATTTTTTAAGCATAAGATTTTTTTAATGAATCTGAGATATTGAGATATTATGAGATATTTTGGTTATTTTTGGTAGTAGCATATCTGCCTCTAATGTCCTAATATGTTTTGCTGTTTTTTTTTTTTCATTTTACCGTTGTTATAAAGTTATTTTCAACTTTATTTTTACAAAAAAAACTAAACTATTCTTCTTATAAATTTTCTTTATCATAAATTGAAAGTAATTTTTATGCCTTAATCCTGCTTAGTTTGATTTTTTATTGGTGGCTTAAGGCCTATTTTACAACGCTAAAAAAATCATATTTTCATTACATTTGCTATGTTTTTCGAGCCTAAATCATAGAATTAGCAAAATACTATTAACGTGAAGACTTCCATCATTGTCATGATTTTTCATTCAAAGTTATAAATTTTGCGTCGCTTTCCATATTTTGAAAAAAAAAATCCTTCAACAAGTTGTTTAGAATAGTGCCCCACACATGCTGATTCCTTTTGGTAACGATTATCCCATTCCTTGTAAAGTTATGGAAATCGTCATTAATCAATGATTGCCAACTAGGACGTCAATGACTGTGCCACAAAACTATATAAATTTTGAAACACATTTGATTTAGATCAAAAATTCTTTCAGTGGCTTCAAGAAGGCAACAACCGGCACATGCTGATTCCTTTTGGTGCTGACATTCGTTAAATTGAATTTAATACAGAATATTTTATAGTGATGATCAACTTTCTTCGAAAATGATCAACGGCATCACCTTAAGAGCGAGTCCACGAACAGGGCATACCCCTTTGTATGGGACGTCGTTTGGACCTCACCAATCTGCCAGAAATTTTCAGGGGTTGTTTGTACATATAAAACTAGCATCTGGCCAAAATATGAGCACTCTAGGTCAACGGGAAGTGGGGCAAAACGGGACACAAAGTTTGAAGGTTCAAAAACGTAAAAAATCTTTAAAAGGCTATAACTTAGGCAAAATTCAATTTAATTTCAAAATTCAACATGCATCTTGAAGGGCTTCAAAAATGCAACAAAATGCAGGGTAGAGCATCCCAATTGGTTAATTCTAAAGGGAGTTATTGGCATTTTAGTGCAAAAATAGCATAATTTTCAAACTGAAATAAAAAAGTGTTCCATCCAGATATCAACTCGGATCGACCTGCAGCTTGTAGGGGACATCTGGGACTACCATTTGAGACTGAGACCGCTTTGGGTAAGGCAGTTTAACATATTGAATAGACACTTTTACTTTTAGTGAATTTTTTGGTAGTAAATTTTTGCTCGGAGGACCCCTTAGATCCCATTTTATGGTGATAATTTTATCACCCCATAAGCATTTTGACAACCAGAACTATTTTGCAAATTCCGAGCGAACAAGTAACTATTTGGCAAACCCCGCAGTGTTAAAAGGTAGCGGAGAAGGCCAACTATTGTTTAACATTTCGAGTTTTGTGAAAAAGTTACCTGTTGACTCGAAATTTGCAAAACAGCTCCAGCTGTCAAAATGCTTATCCGCCCTTTTCTCGTGTTGCTCCAGATTTCAATTTAAACGTGTTTTTTTTTGTTTTTTTTTTTTGTGCTTTGGATTTTAAATGAACCACAATTTGTAATGCAGTGTGATTCAAATTTAATTAGTTTTTTACAAATATAATTCTCTTATAAATTTTTGTATGAGACATGACTAGAAAATCTTCAAAATGTTTTTGAAAATTTCTGAAAAAAATAAATCGCAACAAATAAAATGATAACAAACAATGTACAAATTTTAAGTTAAGAGTAAGTTAAGAATTTCATGTTTTCTATAAAATATTTTTTGTAAATAATCCTTAAGTTACCAATTGCGGAAATTTGAGACCACACTCTGAATACTACATCAGACTTTTGAGTAATAAATTTGGAAATTGGTGTATTTATTTTTGTGTTCTGTTCATGTTTTTTATCAAAATGTCTTAACTCGATTCATTTTTCCAAATTTAAAATCATAAATACGTACGTAATTTTAACCATTTTCCCTAATAAGCAAATTTTATGCTGATATTTGCAAATATAAATTTTAATGCTTTTAAATGCTTATCAATTACTATGTATTGAACTGTGCATCTATTTCCACAACCAAATCTGAATGTCAAGACCAAATATGTTTTTTTTTTAATTTCGGGAATTCCCGGGACAAAATATGACAATTCCTTGTTTTGGAAAACATCCTGGTAATTTTGTGCCGGGAAATCCCGGGATGGACGCACTACTAAAACATTCTTTGCCTATTTGCTGTTTTTGATAATTTTTAGGTAAGTTTTTTTGGGTTTTTTCACATTTTTTTATATTTAAATTTAAATTATCAGCATTTAAGTCGCAACACAATTCAGTCTAGACTTGTTGTCTTATTTTTGATTATTAAGCCTTCAACATTCAAAGTCTGAATTTTCAAAAAAATATTTTTTATTCAATGTTGGGAAAATGATTCTTTTGACCATACGAAAATTATATGCTAGTTTTGGAATTTTGGGTCATATATGACCCATCAGGCCTTAAAGGGTTAAGCCTGGCCCTTAAACTACTCAAAAGTGATTTATAATTTCTAAACCCAAGATGTCAGACAAAACAGCGGTGATGAACTATTGAGAAAAAAATTGTTGGTTCAAAAGGCAATCAACCATTCAAATTTGGCTAAAATCTAGTCGTAGAAGTCAAACTTGATGTTTAAAGTGAAAAAATAAAAGAACACATATTTTTCATTATTTGATTATTCGATATCCCATACCAACTTTTTTCAACTGGAACTTTGTTCCATAAAATAAATTAATTCAAACTCCAGTTGATTAAACCCACCATGAAAAATCACTGTGACGCACCACCTAGAACATCATTCAGCACTTGATCTTGTAACAAACTCCAGCACAGAAAAAAAAAACATCAAACAGCAACCATCCTCTGAATGACTGAACGCTGCTGCGCAAGGTGTTTAACCGTTTTTATTCTCCTAATTAAGATAGAAACGAACAGATTCACGGAAAATACTCCCCAAGCGACTAGCGACTAAGCGCACGAGAGGGACGAGAGAGCGTTAAAAAACAAACTGCCCAAGTTGTAATTAAAACAAAACACAAAAATCCCTCAAAAGCAAGAAGCCCAACTTTTGAATCACAGTGATTGCACCACCGACCGTTTCGGATGACCCGATGTCTTCAGGAAGGCGCTACCGAGTGACCCAGGGGGCGAATAAAACTCGACCCCGCGGTCGATCCGGGTTTGATTGCTTCCCGAGAAGTTGTAATCAAGGCTCGGTTCATCCAGGGTTAAGCCTGAACCAATTAGAACACAATTACGCGAGAGTGACCCAGCATTGATTCCCATGGGGACAGGAACCGGTTTCCAAAGAAGCGACGGTGCCAAAACTGTGCCAAACACCTGAGCCAGCGATTATTTTATTGAGCGCCTGTGCGAACTTTAAATTGTATTATTTTTCAATTTAATCGTAATTTATAGTTCAATTGAGTACGGTTGATTGAAATTGCGCCTTAATACGACTGGTTCAAGCGCGAAGAGAAGCGACCTCTGCCAGGGGGTCTCGGCGAGAGGTATTCAATTTGCCGTTGCCCGTTGAGGTGGGTGATGATAGGTTCTTGCTATTAGCTACCCTATGCATTACTGGCTAAAGGAAAAATCGGTTGTGCGTTTCCAATCACTTGATAACTGCCTAAACGGCGATACCACCAACGGTGAAGGCGTAGCGTGCGAATAGTGGGAAAGTAGTGAGCAATTCTCTACAAAACCGGCCGATTTCGACCATTTTTATTTTTTGTATTTTTTGATTTGGCTCAAACTTTGTGGGGGCCTTCCCTATGACCAAAGAAGCCATTTTGCATCATTAGTTTGTCCATATAAATTTCCATACAAATTTGGCAGCTGTTCATACAAAAATGGTACGTAAATATTCGAAAATCTGTAACTTTTGAAGGAATTTTTTGATCAATTTGGTGTCTTCGGCAAAGTTGTAGGTATTGTTAAGGACTATTTAGAAAAAAATAGGTACACGGAAAAAAAAATTTCCCGATTTTTTTATTAACTTTTTTTTCACAAAAACTCAAATTCCCAAAATACATATTTTTTGATTTTCGAGATTTTTTGATATGTTTTAGGGGACAAAAATCCGCAACTTTTGAGCTATAGAGAAACATGGTCAAAAAATCTGCCGCCGAGTTATGATTTTTTGAAAAACTGGTGATTTTTGGAAAAAATCGAAATTTTATACATAAAATTTTTTTGACCTCATTTTTTTATGCAAAATTGAACTTGCAATTGAAAAGTACTTTACAGATTTTTTGATAAAGGGCTCCGTTTTCAAGATATAGCCACCGAAAGTTTGATTTTAGCGAAATATTTGCAGTTTTTCGATTTTTAAAAATAGTGACCATGAGTGACCATTTCTAAAAATATTTTTTTTGAAAAGTTCAGAAAATTTGCTATAAAATTGTCTAAGAGACATTGAAGATTGGACCTCTGGTTGCTGAGATACAGCGGCTTAAAGAAAAAGAAACACGAAAATTGAAGTTTTCTAAGTCTCACCCAAACAGCCCACCATTTTCTAATGACGATATCTCAGCAATTAATGGTCCGATTTTCAATGTTAATACATGAAACCTTCGTGAAATTTTCCGATCTTTTCGAAAAAAATGTTTTGAAAAAAAATAAATCAATACTAGCATTTTTAATGGGCATAATATTCAAAGTTTGGCCCTTTTAAAATGTTAGTCTTGATTTAATTTTTTTCAAAATATTTTTTTCGAAAAGATCGGAAAATTTCACGAATTTTTAATGCATTAACATTGAAAATCGGACCATTAATTGCTGAGATATCGTCATTAGAAAATGGTGGGCTGTTTGGGTGAGACTTAGAAAACTTCAATTTTCGTGTTTCTTTTTCTTTAAGCCGCTGTATCTCAGCAACCAGAGGTCCAATCTTCAATGTCTCTTAGACAATTTTATAGCAAATTTTCTGAACTTTTCAAAAAAAATATTTTTAGAAATGGTCACTCATGGTCACTATTTTTAAAAATTGAAAAACTGCAAATATTTCGCTAAAATCAAACTTTCGGTGGCTATATCTTGAAAACGGAGCCCTTTATCAAAAAATCTGTAAAGTGCTTTTCGATTGCAAATTCAATTTTGCATAAAAAAATGAGGTCAAAAAAATTTTATGTATGAAATTTCGATTTTTTCCAAAAATCACCAGTTTTTCAAAAAATCATAACTCGGCGGCAGATTTTTTGACCATGTTTCTCTATAGCTCAAAAGTTGCGGATTTTTGTCCCCTAAAACATATCAAAAAATCTCGAAAATCAAAAAATACGTATTTTGGGAATTTGAGTTTTTGTGAAAAAAAAGTTAATAAAAAAATCGGGAAATTTTTTTTTCCGTGTACCTATTTTTTTCTTAATAGTCCTTAACAATACCTACAACTTTGCCGAAGACACTAAATTGATCAAAAAATTCCTTCAAAAGTTACAGATTTTCGAATATATACGTACCGTTTTTGTATGAACAGCTGCCAAATTTGTATGGAAATTTATATGGACAAACTAATGATGCAAAATGGCTTCTTTGGTCATAGGGAAAGGCCCCCACAAAGTTTGAGCCAAATCAAAAAATACAAATAAAATCCATTTCCGGTTTTGGTAGAGAATTGCTCTAGTAGGTTTTACTCTAAAATGTAATAAGAACAAGATTGAGATTGAATCTCTACAGGTATATGTTTCAGTTTAAGTTTTTCGAAGATTATTTTTAGCAACTTTTGGCCTACAAAATTATAAGAATATTTTATTTTGTAATTTTTTTGCATCGCAAAATCCAAATGTGCAAAAACCGCCTCCGATCGTCAGCACCGAGGTGTCCCACGAACAGGCATTCTTCGCCACGGGTTGCACCAACGGAGGCTGCTGCGGCAGCCACTCAATTATGATGACCATCATCAGCGATTGTCGGATTGCCCGATCGGGACGATCAAGATGTTGTTACCGTACCTTCACTACCGCGCGCGCGGAGACTTGCCCTCGCGGTGGTGCACCGCGGCTAATCATCATCCACACTTTAGTCTATACAACTCGGTCTACTGGAGGTGCCTGCTGGGAACATAAAACGGTACGGTGCCCAACGTGGCCGGACCGTTGCCGGCTAAACCAATATTAAAATCGTATTAAAAAGGCATAGAAAAGCGTTCTTTATCGCCGCCGGACCCTGCAATCTGGCTAGGAGTCGATCGCGCTAAACAGAGATTACACACGGCAGCAGTTAGCTAAGGAAGACCCCGGCCTGAACCTGATACCGATATCACGAAGTAGTCGAGTTAACCCGCGCAAAATTATGATGATTCTCTAATGGCCGTTGCCACTTACCGGTGTGGGGCATTTCTTCGGGAGGGTACTTGCTGCTGCAGGTCGTCGCTATTCCGATCCAAAACGGCGACCGTCGGCGTTGTGGGATATCTGAAATCAAAGTGGATCGAATGAGCACAGGCGTTTGGCTTATGGTGACTGACTATGGTAAAGAGAGCCTCGTTTTAAAGGGGAAGGCATGGTGAATTGTTTTAATTTATTCTAATGGCCGTTTGATGAGTATCATTAGGCGCGGGTTTCAACGAACGGGGTGGTTTGGTTTTGAGCTTCGAGGGTGGCTGTTACGCTACCTAAAGCAGGGATAGACAGCTGCTGGTGGTGAGGAACCAAATTTTTACAAACTAGAAAAATTTCTGAGATATTTTTTGGAACCTCTGAGGCTTCAGAAACCTTCAACAAAACCACATTCAATCGGCCTCAACGACCCAAAGATTCTAATCTAATCGATTTGCACAAGTGGGCTAACCCCAAGCATTCCGTCCTTGCCGAGTTGGTGCAGCAAGCCAACTCCCTTCATCCCAACCCAGTACTGAACGCCTTTTAGTAGCGACCACCATAAAAACGCACTTTTCCAGCCCTCTCGAGTCAAGTCGAGCCAGTGATAAATATTAATGAAGAGCAAAGGTTCAACAACCATATCGTTGCCGGTGATATCCGTGGAACGCTTTCGCACCCCCGAAAAAAAACAAACCCCCCGACAAAGAGTTTCCTTTTTGTTTTGGACTGCAAAAGGGTAACCCGGATTTGCATAACCATGTCCTAATCTAAATACGCGTCCGCCGTCGCCGGCCGCTCGGGTTCGTCGCCTGTATGATTAATTAGGCTGGCTAAATCAATCATAAAAAGGCGCTTGAAATTTTTACGTATTTATTTTTTCGGGTTTCGCATAAAAAGTGAGCCTTAGAAGATTTCTGAAGGGGTTTTGTTTGCTCAGAGGGTTTTCTGAGTTTTATGGGTTTTCCGTATATTAAAAGGGTATTTGCTTAAAGTTTTATTCGGCGTGGCAAAGGTTAGAACCAGGAATAACTGAGTATATGTACATTTTTGTGCGAGTTGATTTAATAGCAAATTCAGCTTAATCCACCGTCTGGTTTAGAACGTTTGCCATCAAAATTAATGAGATTTGCGCGGTTCTACGCACGGAACAAGCACGTTTGTTCTCGCGAGGCCATACTTCACGGAACCGAAACGTGAACCGCGTAAACGAGCGTGCGATCCGTGCTAAATTGCGAATTTGTTAACCAAATCTCACTCACTAGGAGCCACCCGGAGGTGCCGCTGCGGAAAATCAGCAATTGTGTTAATGGGGCTTCCCCTTAAAGAGGCGTAGGCGTCACGCGGAACCACTAATGTGAACGGACCTCACGGTTGGCGCGTAATAATCAAATAATTTCCGCCACCACGGGGGCGGTTGCCAAAAGTTGGCCCCAAACTCCACGCAGCATTAAGGCGAACATGCTCGGCAATTACTGGGGGGGAGGTACACCGTCTTCACGGTCACGGCGGCGGCGTTTTGTTTGTTCGCGGTACTTTTTCGCGACAACGATACAACTGGAGCTCCCCCGTTCCCCCGGAACACAACGGAACCGGTCATGGTTTTGTCGAACGGAATCAGCAAAACATACCGCGGTTGTTGTTTTTTGGGGAAAAGTTGCTGATTAAAATTCAGCTTTGAGGGACGAAAAATAAACACGCACAGCTTTTTTGAGGACTTCATTAGGAGATATACCGTAGTGTTGAGTGGTTCTGAAGCAATGTGAGATTGTTCATCTTCACCGAATCAGAATATCGTCGTACATCCCGAAATCATGAATTTTGATCATGAATTTGAGAAACACGAAAGAATATATTGACGTTTATAGTGCAAATGCACTTTACTCATGAATAAGTTCCTTCGTGGTTCTCACATTCATGAACAATATTCACGATTTCGGAAATTGATTCTTTTCTGTGTAAACAAATCTTAAGCTGTCGGAAATTTCATTTCTTCTACACTGCAAATGCAAAATTTTAAAGTTTTAGTGTAAAGAGTTGTAAAGTTGTAAAGTTTTAGTGAAAAGAAAATATTTTTACCCATTTTCGTCATTTTCCCGTTTAAGCCCACGGCGCGTCCCAAACCCCAGTTTTTATTTTAAATCATATGTATTATCGTGATAGTGGATATTAAATCTTTGGATATGTTATGTAAAATATTACAAGGAATCAGGGAAAAATATGTTCAGATCTGAGCTCTTTAATCCCGAGACCTTCAAATTAGCAAAATGAACCTTTCATATGTCCTTTTCAAATATTCAGCTAGTTTTTCGGACCTCAACATATTTTTCCTGAAAAGCCCAACTAATTACCTCTTTTTTAAATCATAAGTAAATCTTTCCCAGTTCCTGAGGGGAACACCCTTGAAGAGTATCGGGGCCGGCATTTACAAAGCGGATTCAGTGGCAGTTTGTAACTCAACTAATGTTAACATGTTAAGGTTAATGTTAACATTCCATAGGTCGCTTTCCTACGGTGTCGTTGATAAGGTCCAATATGTGACAATGCACTACCTTCACTAAGCAAACGAATCCCGAAGAGAAACGATCACCTGTTGTGTTGGTCCGAGCCGGTATTTGAACCCTGATATTCCGCTTACGAGGCGGAAGCGTTACCACTAGGTCGCCAAACAAATAATACGGGTCTCATCATTTTGGCCAAAGAACTCTCATGACAATTTGGAGCACTTTTGATTTGGATACTTCCTGTTTGACTTGGAATCGCTGAATAAAGGTAACTTGAAATGTTTTGCAACATCGAGAAACATTTAATAATTGTTGATAATAAATAGTCAGAATAGTGTAAAAAAAAGCTGCATAAAGTCTGTCATTTGACAGACACTCAGTCAATGTTGCTGATTTCTCACGTCTCTCTTTCTCCATACACTGTCAGTTCAGTCAATCATCATTGTTTGGGCTGACACAGCAGGCTGGCAGTCTCAAGCTGGTACTGAACAGACTTTTTGAATAAAGCAATGAAAACAATAACAAACACGTTTTGTTTGGTTCTGTGCGTTGTCCCGAAGTCTGGTTGAATTTGGGTGCCGGAGTCCTATAAATACAAATGTTTACGGTAGTCGGGCATGTCCGTGTGTCAAACGCGTTTCGCGTTTGTTTCATATGAAGAGTGACAACAATGCACGGAGTTTTTCCATCGGTTTTTATTGAATAACTCAGGATTGAAATCGAAAAACTGCACTGCACAAAATTGCGTTCTTAACTCAAATGCACGTGCGACACGATAGCACGACAACGACGAGGGGCATGCTATGTGGTGAACTTTTTGCAGGCCTGACCAGGAGTTGGAATCGGACTCGGAGTCGCAAAATCTTCAGAAGCCACTCTGAGGCGAAGTTGGCTAATTTGCAACAAATTTGTATGGGAGTTGTGGTTGAAGTAAGTATAGTCAGATGTTTTTGGAGAGTTGTAGAGCTAGCTAAAAGCATCATCTCCCACCACGTCACGGTGGCCTTTCTCGGAAAATTTCCGCCTCCAATAAGGAAAAGGTGTTTTCCTTCTCGTGAAAGCGTGCCCAGCGCTCGTGAGCCCATTCTTAGGGGGCCATAGCCGCACCGCAAATAAAGCCGCCCAAAATCTCCATCGAACCGTCGCCGAAATGACGAAACACACTCACCTTTTATGTGCGGTACGCATATTTTCTAGAACATTAAACGTTCGCCGTGGGCGCCGTAATCGCGGCCGCGGCCAGTGTTTTGACGCCTTCCGTACGCACGTTCGTTATGCTAATTCGGCTCGGCCGGGCGAGCGCCTTAAAAGGCGTTAATTAATGAAATTATAATATTTTCACAGTGACCTGGCCCAGGCATAATCAGGTGCTGGGCACACTTCCGCTGGGAGGGGTTGCAAGGGGGTGGCTTCACGGTTCGATTGCAACCAGAGCGGCGGTTTCTATTTTGACACTCTGCTGACAGCTTGGAGTGACAAACTTTGAGGGTTGACAGGAGGTGTTTGCTGTGAATAGCAATCGAGTGAATCGGATTTGGAGCGGTTGAGTTGATTTAGGACATAATTTCTTGAGTCTTATCTAAAACCAAGCAGAGATATCAAACATTTGTTGCAAAATGTGATTTTTATCATAACACATCTTATGCACCAGCAGCCGACGATCTTGGCTCCGGGTTATTCCCCAAAACCACGTGCTCGATAACGTCCACCCATTAGTTTTGAACGGTTTCCCCCCGAAGAAACGACTGTTAAATCTTAATGCGCGTTGAGGCTAATAATTTCCCCTCCGGTGCTGATCCGATAACCATGCGAAATAATCGTAAATCCGCACGAGGGAAAGGTTCGCAACATCCCGGGGGTTGTGTGTTTTCGGGCTGTGTGGCCATTATAAAATAAACGACAAATTTTTAGCCCGCTTAACAAGACGACGACGATGTCCTACTGGCTTCTTCCTGGGGGGACACTGATTGATCCAGCTCGCCGAACGCTGACAAGTCAACCGGTGAGCTGACGACAGGTTCCCAGTTCATTCAGAAAACCTCGATGTGGGAACCATAAGGAGGAGAAAATCGTGCCCGGGAGCGATCCAAAATCATCGTCGAGAGAAGACAGAGCGAGAGCAAATAACATAAAGAAGGATGGATGTATAAATAATGAAATTAATGCGATGAAATCAGATAACGATTGATTCTTGATGGGATGCTGGAAGCTGCCCGACCCCGCTGGAGAACCGACGGAAGAAAGCGTAGGCAGAGCACGGAGTTGGAAGCTTTTTTTGTGTTGTCTTCTTGGACGATCATTTCTGGTTATAATATTTGGTTTGGGGTATTCGTGGCGCGCTTATTAATAGGCTGAGGTGCAACCATTATCTCGTAAGGGCTACCGTTTGTGGGGCTTGAAATATGATCCGGTTGATTGAGATGGCATCATAATTGGGCTCGGAAGCTGGGCCACCAAGCGCCAGAGGGGTTTATGGAAGCTGAAATGGGCTCATAACTGTCTTATTTGATTGGGATAGGGCTCTACTAATATGACGTGCATTTTAATTTGTTGCATCCATTGACAGGTTCGAAAATGACATTCTGCACATCTACACGGGGAAAAATCAGTTCCTAAAATCGTGAACAAGCGTTCATGAAATTCGGAACTACGAACAAAGTGTTCAATTTGTATGGTACGTGTAGAGAATACGACCAAACTAATAATAAACAAAAACATTCGTAGCAGAATTGATGTTGATAAGAAAAAAAGGTTTATTTGCAGACTTTTTAATTCCTTCAAGTGTATTTGGCATCACTGCTATTGTTTGCGAGAAAAATGTTGACGTTTAGGAATAGGGAGCTGATGCGTATGCGTCTGACGTGAGAGTGAGAGCGCGTCACTCGCATGTGTCATTCTGTTGGAATAATTTGGAGATGACGGACGTGTGATTGTTTTTATGTTGTTTGGAAGAGATAAATAAATTAGATTTTGACGAGGATTTTGATCAATTTCATGGTTTACTACAGTACGATTAAAAAAATGTACTATGGCATCAAACTTTTTGTTTGTGGTAACGAATTTCATGAACGCTTGTTCACAATTTTAGGAACTGTTTTTTCCGTGACTTACACGATCTTAGGACCAAGACTAAATTTTGCAACAGAGATCAGTATTTTTGCCCAAAACGAGGATTCAAATAAGAGTGTTTTGAATATCGATCCAATAAGGAGCTTACTTGTAAACGTCTCTCTCTCTCTCTCTCTCTCAACAAACATTCCGATTCTGCGATGACCCCCACCGAACACCTTTCCCAATCTCGAACAAACCGCTCAACTGATAAGTGCAACAGCAGCAGATCATCGCGACGATCTTGTCCGCCGTAGTCGCTGTGACAGCGGCGTTGACAGTTTATGTTCACGCTCTCCCACAAAAAAAGAGGTCTCCAAAAGAAACCACGAAATCCACTCACTCACCGTTTTTGATGACCAAGGCGTTTCGTAAGGTTTGTGGTGCGGTGTTTAATTTGATGAAAGAAAGATTTTCTGGTCGCGATAGGGGCGCGATCCCCCCAAATGAGTTGCGGTCCCCGGACCGTCGAGAAAGGAAGCTTCTGTTGTGGGTAACCTCCCCCCCGTGGACCACGGATTTTGGTGGGTGCCCCAAGGTTGTCACCGTTGGCGCGGGTCTCCTAATTTTATAAACAAACACAAACACGCACACGCACAGATTTCCAGCTAAGCCATAATCTTTTACGGACTGACATGTTATTTCCTCAAATCGATAAATTTTAGGCAAATAAAAGTTGATCTAATCTTTATTGCCCATCCTGTATGCTCATCATTCTGGAAAACACTTGAACCATCACAGTCAGTCAGTCAGGCCTGAACACAGCGGAAATCTGTGACGACGAACCCCTAGCCGAGCTGAGCTGAGCTGAGCCGCTGTCGTAGACCGGGGTTAGCCGATATAAACCATCAACTGAATGGGGGTTGACCGAACGCGACCGCTTATCGACTCATTAATAGACAATAATTGTTTGTTTGAAATTTACATACGGGCATTCATCATTCCGGTCCTGGTTCAGGGGGGACATCACGCTGGGATCCGTCGGTCGTCAGGGGCCCAGGTGGAAATTAGCCACACACGGCGCTACCGGGTTTATGGTTATGAATCGCCAGCGCAGTGGCAGTGACCACCCAGGACTCGACTGAGTTATGATTCGGGTGATGGGTGGTGGGAAAATGGAAGCTGTTAGGATTTGATACCAGGTGATTCGTTTGATTTAGATTATTGCGTTGAACTGGAGGGGCAGAGTTCTGACAATTGGTCAAAGTATGAGACATTGAAGACATTGGCATGATGTAATCAAATTTTTTATTAAATGTTAAATACTTTACGACTGTTTGTTTTTGATGTAGTTTTGCACTGTCTGAAGGTGATAATTCCGTTTCAATCTCAAATTTATAGTTTTGCAGTCCAGACTCGATAATACAGAGTCCTTACCCAAATTTTGCTTTGAATAATTAAAATTTATATTAATTTGATTTAATTCAACATTTTTTAAGTTGATGTCAGTAAACGCTTCAGTTTTGTCACGATATCATAAATTTGAGCTTCCTGAATATGCTCCAATCGACAGAATTGAATTTTAGTGGGTTCCCTGCCATTAAATAAAATTTAAAATTTTAAGCAATCACGGTTGCTGAAGATAATTCCATACCATTAATACCCAAACATTTCTATTTTATTTATTGACAAATCCTAATCTGTCGATTGGAGTGGGTTCAGGGAGCCAAAATCTATCACTCCTTGATGAAACTGAAGCGTTTACTGACATAAACTTAAAAAATGTCGTTGTGTTGTGTTTTCGAGTGATCTGGAGTGGAGGAGAAATATTAAGCAAAAAATTTAATTTATTGTTCTCTTTTTGAAAAAAAAAAAACAAAAAGTAACTGGTTATTGAATTGGTTGAACAAATTAACTAAATAGGATAAATTGAACCTGTTTTGGCAGACCGATTTTCCAATTTGAAAAAAAATCTACCGATAATGATAAAATTACAATTTTTCTCAGAATTAAGTCAAGTAGTTGTCTTGATTTTTAAATCACGTCACATCACAATTCTTTTATTCATACTTTTATGAAACTTTGTCTGATTTTTTTAATTGAGCTTTTAAGTACTAAGAGTTGAATTCCCAAAAACGTATTCTATTAATTTTCGATACATTTTTATATATGATGTAGGGAACTAAAAAATGACATTTTTGGAGCCATAGTGAAAATATCGAATAAAAGAGGGCAAACATTTTTAAATCATTTTTTAAAACAGAGTCAAATTTGCATTCTCAAAGTAGGGATCATTCATAAACTACGAGGTCTTCAATTTGAAATTGTACATCGTGTAACCCAGCCCATGTTGTTGGAAAAATAAATCAGATTTGCAAGTAGACAACGAATAATTTTAGAATCAACGTAATTCCGATAAAAAATTAGTATATCAAATATTTTTTTACACGATGTTCTTCCGAAAATCAAAACTTCGTACAATCCAGGCTTCGGATAATATAGTCTGGCTTCGACGATCTAGTGGTGTTTCCCTTATCAACAGCATGTATGAATGCACCGAAAAGATAAAACACCATGATTGCTAAAACTAGATCAGTTACGAATAGGTAATAGTCATTTTCCACCAACGTCGCCCGCCATGTCAGTTTGTAGATCTCGATTTTAAGGGACGGGAATGTTAGTTGGCGCAGGTTGCTACTAGGGCAGCTGGTTTGCCCTGTGCTTACACCTCACGAGCGCCAGTTACCTGAAAATGTGTTAGTAGGATAGGGTGTTTGGTCAGGATTCATCATAGAAGATGATGATACGACCCAAAATCATAGTGTTTCTGGAACGGTATTATGTATTATTCTCAAGGCAAGCAATCGGATGCTGCGGATGATACATTTCCCGTTTATCGGTTGTTAAATTTTGAATGAAATGGTTTAATATTAGACAGCCAGCTGTGGAAAGATAAAACCAAAATCATTTGTAATCAAATGATGAAGGATTTAAATAACTTTTAAATTGAGATGTTTTTACGAATTTTACACGATTGATACTGATTAACAAAGCGAACGACGAGTTACGATGTTTATCGATGGTATGATAAGGTTTTGTTGTTGTTGCACACCAACGACGAACGCGAAAAACCCCTGCGACCCGAAGGAAATGCATCGCAAATCGGACTGGCTCAGTTGTCATCGATGACAACCAGAGCTAGCCGCACCTTCACACACGGAAAGGCATCGCATGCGACCCGACGGAAAGGCATCGCAAATCAATCTCAGAATAAGGGATTTTAGCAAAAATATTTACTTAAAGTTTTGAGGAGTCGATTAGCCATCCTCTTATTAGACTCAATTACAACGAGCTACCTTTTAAAGTTCAAGCACTGCAGTAAAATATTCCATTTTAGTACATCCCCAAGTGCTACCTGCAACATTGCAGCTGCTGGCCGCACTTAAGCCACATCGCAACAGTTATCGCGCCCTTCATCGCCTAATCTCGACTCTTCCATCAATTTGACATTTAATTTAATCAATTAAACCGTTTCAATCTAATTGTCACGATCTCTGGCGAACTCCTTGCGAACGTTTGAGGTGGGAAATTGCACGACCACAAGACCTCGACGTCTGTCAACATACAATATTCGCGCGATCCAGATATCTCCAAGGGTTTCCCCCCACCAGCGCTAGATGCTAAGAGGTAGTAGCACCGTTTAGATTAATAAGGTACCAAAGTCTCGACACCAAAAACGCACGGATTTTGCACACACGTCGTCGTCGTCGTCAGCGTGATCCACGCGTGAGACTCCGCGTGGTCAGTAGCATAAACAAAACGGGACACCGTCCGTCATCGGACCTCCCATGGGGAGAGGGAAGCCCAAACCCGGCCAGGGTGGCGGGTAAAAAGTGGTCCTCGCCAAACGGCGCTGTTAATAAATATTAATGTATTCAAAGAGTGATTTGTAATAAACACTTGTTTTGCGTTCGCGATATGCGCACGAGATTTGTCGTCGTGGACGACAACCCTGGCAGAGGAGGGGGACCTTCTGTATACGCGATGGAAAACGTGATGGCGTCGTCCGCGAATCTACCGCCACGGGGTGGTCCATCACGATAAGTGTGCATAATGGCTTGGTGCTCACGGTTAGTGGCAAGTTAGCACCTCTTTAATCGCGTACTGGCTGTGTGGAGTAGCTGTAGTCGACACTGCACGGTTGGACACGCAACAGTTGAGCGCGGGAATTGGATGCAATTTGGAACGTTGAAGCGTTCAGTGTTGCCAGCAGGACTGCAAGGTCGGGTATCTGTTTCAGTAGCTCTGGCTCTGGTTTCTGATGATTTAGCGATTTGAACTTCAACTCCGGTTTCTGGAGAACTCTTGACTCCACTAACTCTGACAACTCCTTCCTTTGAAGATTGAGCGGCTAAGGCTTTTCAGAATTTTTCAACTCCGATTCTGACGTTTTTCCGTACCAAATCTGACTCCAACTCCATAGCCCTGGCTAACATTTTTTTTTTTGGAAAAAGATCGCCAGGTGAACTTCAAGAAGAGCTTCAAGATGACATTTTCTATTAATAATGGTCGGCAAATGTCACATTTTTCAAAGATTTTGTTCTGAACATATCTGGCAACCCTTCCTCTTCCATCAAAAGCGCACAACTTGCCCAACATTTGCCACATCAGCACGGAGGAAAATCGTCTCTCGCTCGTGAAGTGAGAAAATAACGTACTTCCAGCCGTTGTAAACATGACCGCACGACCCGTGCTGCGGCGGACGTCCGATTAACTATGCGCCACCGCGAAAGTTCACACGTCAAAGTGCAGCACCGTCGTCGGAGCCAATTTGTTGCGCGCTAATCAGGTGCTGCCAGGTGGTTTGAAGCGAGAGAGAGCTTTCCTTTTCAAAACTTTGAGTTTAACTGACCATCGCGTTCGTGGTCATCCGCGGTCATGAGCGGTTGATGAGCTGAACCCCTGAGCAAATCACCGGCCACAGCGTGAGGGACTGCCCATTTGTGGAACGGAAAAGAAAAACATGCCATTTTTCACTTAATTAATTGAAATTGCCCGCCGATTGTATGGCTGTCGGGGTTTGATGTGGTTTTTTGGAGCCGCGGCTGGGGTCGTAAAAAGAACTACCGAGGTTGGCACGGCGGAGAACCGCGGAAATTAAGGGTTCATGCTGAGGTTTTAAACCTGTTCTGCGAGGGGTCGACTACAGCGGAAGAGTAAATAAAGTCGTTAAATAGAGTTCTGTATCAATCTCAACCAATTTGGGGGTTTAAAAGTGCAACTGCAGTCACATATAACTTTCCGGGAGGTGAATCACGTGGTTTGTATGAGCTTGGATCAGTTCAACTGAATTTAGAACACTGCTCACTAGGGTGTCCAGAAAAAAATAATCCCCTGCTCCACAAACGGAAAACGGTTTATTGGGTTATTTTAAGCATCTGTGCAAATTTTGAGCAAAATTGGTTGAGATTAACCCATTGATACTCGAACCTAAAGTTAGTGAAAAAAATGTTTTTCATACAAAAATGACTTTTTTTAAATCGCTCATAACTTTCGATTTTTCCCATACAAACTTTACCTTCGAGTATCAATAGGTAAATGTTGACCGATTTTGCTCATATTTGGCCCAGAGTCTTAAAATAGCTCAAAGCACAATATTCAGCTTGTGGAGCGAGGTTTTGAGAAAAAGTCCCATATTCTGGGCACCCTACTGCTCACACATCACTAACTCAATCGTGAGTGATTCAAGTCGTCTTATAATCAAAGCAAATCAAATCAATCTTCTTACCTCGTGGATTTTACCGAATGTTTTACGTTAGCTACCAGTCACGTCAAATGATAGTTTTTTTCTATCACTTATATACTACACTGGTGAGAAGTAGAGGGGGTATTAGACTATGACAAAAAAAAACAAACTAACATACTGCTTTCATTGCGAGTTTGGTAAACTGTCAAACGCAAAAAAATGAAAGTTTGTTCGCCGTAGTCTAATACCTCCTTAAGTAATCAATCCCAGGCTGGTTTTGGAATCGAATTCGCTTACAATACGCTTCGGTTTGACAATTCAGATAATGCAATTGTGATCACTACTCTTTTATTTGGAAACCTGAAATTTCTCTGAGTGGCACTCACCGATGACTTATTCACTTGTGAATGAGCTATTACACTACCGCAAACAAACAAATAAACTCGCACTTTTTCGTGTTTTACAGTTTGCCAAACTCGCAAACTTGTTTGCAGCAAACTCGCAAACAAGGCAAAATGTATGCATGCTGACGTTTGTACAAACAAACAAAGCAGGAAAACTGGCAAACTGTCAAAAAGTGCGAGTTTGTTTGTTTGTTTACCGTAGTGTAATAGCTCCTTGAGTCAAACTCGAAGTCAAAATCGACAAAGTGTGAAAGCTAAAGACTTTCTACCTTGCACCCGTCCAACTTCCTTCCAAAATCCAGTGACCTGAAGAATGTCACGATTTACGGGGCTGTTTCACCACACTTCACCTGATTGGCGCTGCACCCTTTCGAGGGGAACGGACCACGAAAAATCCCATTTGCCTAAACGGGTCCAGTTATTCAAGGAGAAGGTTATTCCAGATCTCCCAGGATAAGCTCGCGTAGCGAAACCACGGGGGGAGGAGGGGCACGTGCGTGCGTTTAACGGCGAACAAATTCCTGCGACGTTCCGTAATCGATTCCGATTTAGGCTACCAATGTTTATGGGCTTAGTTCACGCGTCAAGTGCGACATCGTCGCCGTTTACGGGAGGTCTGGAAAAGCTTGGCGGTAGGTGGGATTTGACGCTTGAAATGGCCATAACTCGCGTGAAGGTTTATGCAAGTTTATGCAAGAATTTGAGAGTTATGCATTCGTTGGATTGATTTATTTGGGGAAAGTTTTCATCGTGCAAAGAGGACGGAACCCTTTTAAGTGAAGTTTTCATGGGACCATAAATTGAAGGAATTGGTATTCGGCATAAATTATACAAATAAATGTGAATTATTCTAGAAGAAAATGAATTTGTATTGGATAGGTTGAAATGACATAGCCTCCAGCTATAACACTCAAACTTTTTGAAGCTGATGTCAGCAAACGCTTCAGTTTCATCAAGGTATGACAGATTCGGGCTTCCTGAACACACTCCAATCGATAGAATTGAATATTAGTGAATTTCCTTCCAATGAATAAAATTGTAAATTTTGAGTCTTGGAAATTCACTGAAATTCAATTCTATCGATTGGATCGTGTTCTATCATACCTTGATGAAACTGAAACGTTTACAGACAGCAACTTCAAAAATATCGTTTTTTGTAATAAACAAACGGATTATGGTGTCCGAATTTCTTTTGTAGTTCTTAAAAAAAATCAAATTATTCGCTCTACAGCTTTGCCTTGGCGTTCTCGATTGCGAGATTCCTACTCGAAACTAGGTGTCCGAAGGCTTGATTGTTGAGGCAATTGCAAACCTCTTTGTACACCTTAGCTTCCATCCACCCCGGGATTCGAACTGACGACCTTTGGATTGTTAGTCCAACTGCCTACCAGCGACTCCACCGAGGCAGGACCCAGGGAGACGACTCCTACACCTGGACTGAGCTAACGACCTAACCTTTTTTGCCTTCCTCACTGAGGTAAGGCTATAATCCTGCTCTAAAAATGAACTTTGTATAAAAATGTCGTAGACCCACCTTCATGTATACATATCGACTCAGAATCGAAAACTGAACAAATGTCTGTGTGTATGTGTGTGTGTATGTATGTATGTGACCAACAAACTAGCTCATGTTTCTCTGCATTGGCTGAACCGATTTGACCCGAACCTGTTGCATTCGACTTGGTTTAGGGGCCCATAGATCGAGTTTTATACAGATTGAAGTTTCGATAAGTAGTTCAAAAGTTATGTATAAAAATGTGTTTTCACATATATCCGGATCTCACTTAAATGTATGTAAACTATGTCCGGGTCCATCATCCGACCCATCGTTGGTTATGTTATCAAAAGATCTTTCTAACGAGTCCAAAACATTTAAGATCTGGCAACCCTGTCTCGAGTTATGACCACTTAAGTGATATTTATGTACTTTTTGAAGCCGGATCTCACTTAAATGTAAGTAAACTATGCCCGGATCCATCATCCTACCCATCGTTGGTTAGGCAATTGAAAGGCCTTTCCAAAGAGTCCAAAAAATTGAAGATCTGGCAACCCAGTTTCGAGTTATGGCCACTTAAGTGATATTGATGTACTTTTTTGAAGCCGGATCTCACTTAAAAGTATGTAAACTATGTCCGGATCAACCATCCGACCCATCGTTGGTTAGGCAACTGAAAGGCCTTTCCAAAGAGTCCAAAACATTGAAGATCTGGCAACCCTGTTTCGTGTTATGACCACTTAAGTGATATTTGTGTACTTTTTTGAAGCCGGGTCTCACTTAAATGTATGTAAACTATGCCCGGATCCATCCTCCGACCCATCGTTGGTTAGGCAATTGAAAGGCCTTTCCAAAGAGTCCAAAACATTGAAGATCTGGCAACCCTGTCTCGAGTTATGGCCACTTAAGTGATATTTAAGTACTTTTTTATTCCGGATCTAAAAATAGATTAAATTTTTGTACAATTCTATCATATCAGCCATTGTTGGCAATAAGTGAGGAAGGCTCCAACCACATAGGTGGATTAAGTTAGTTTTTTTTAGGTTAGTCCGGGGTCAACATTTACTTCCCGTCCGACGGAAGGCGTGATCAGACAAATCTCGTCTCGAAAAATGCCACCGGGACCGTCTGGGATCGAACCCAGGCCGACTGGGTGAGAGGCAATCACGCTTACCCCTACACCACGGTCCCGGTGTAGTTCTTAATAAATCAATTAAATCTTCTAAAAAATATCATAACCACAATATTAAAATCACACTCATAAACTTATTTGCCCAAACATTGTATCCGTGGAAAGATCCTGTCGCAACAAATCAGCCCAGGACACACAAACTTTCCCAACTCTGAGTCAATCTCAGCGCAGTCAGCGAGGAGCATTTAAATGTAACGGTCGATTTGCACGCTAGGTGAAATTATCGTTATTATTTAACGGCGTGGGGGAGGACACCTTCGAAGGGGAGGGTGCACACACCTCATTTTCGGCACCTTTTTTTTTGGAACGTGCACACAGGTTGCAACAAACATCCAACCCCGTGAAAAGGGGCCGGAATTTGGGTACCTTCGAAAGGAAATAAGGAAAAGCTTAGCTTGGCTTAGGTAATAAAACTGTTTTAATTCGGATAATTTCATATTTTATTCATCGTGATGATTTGAATATTTAACACATATAAGGCGAAAAGTGAGTGGAAAGTTAACTAAAAAGTTGACACTGTGTTATGACGACTTGATTTGAAATAGGGGTTGATTTGGATTGTTTGTGAGTTGGGTTTGAAGCTAAGTTGTTGAAAGGTTCAAATGGTGTCATTGCCTACTTTATTTAGGGTAGATAAGATTCACATACGCCTCAAAAGTGGTAGATTAATGTACAATCTCTTCAAGTCTGCTTCCTTCAGTAACTTGGAAATATTTATTTAAACTTTAATTTACAAAAATGTTATTTTTGCTCTATGTACGTAAAATTGAAACGTAAGTTAACAGATACTTTACAACTGCTTAATACCGATAAGGCTGCACTTAACAATTAAATGCTCCTTTATTCAAGATGAGATCACTCAAGTGCAGTAGTCATTTTGTCCAAAGTTTCATTCATGTGACCACATGCACCTAACAAACAAAAAGCCTTGATTCAGGTGCACCCAGATTTACGAGCGGGGCCCCCATTCTGTGCTACGATAAATACAGAAGCACAGCACTTGCAGTGCTACTATTTACGTAGATTCTGAACTCCAGTCCCAGCAACACTCATTAAAACGTGTTTATTAATTTATGTTTTATTTTACTATCATTAAAAGATAATTAAACCGAATAACAAGCCAACCATTTACCATTTTTCCAGTCACTGTCACTGTAAACACACACACAAACACACAGATTTTAATATCCATCGGAGAGACCCACTGGACCAGCGCTGCTTCCCTTTTGGACACAACCCTTTTTTTCGCAGCGTCGAAACAAGGCTCGGACCCAACCAGAGGAAAAGACGGCAGCGAGAGGGGGGAGGGGGACTACAGAAAATGATATAAAACGTGTCAGCGTAGATTGGAAGCATCATCAGAGCCTCGACACTCGGAAACAAAGACTCGCCATGGCCAACGAGCGACAACCGGGCAAGCTTCCAGAATCGGAAAAGAGATAAACATTTACGATTTCTTACGCATTTATATCATTTTATACACTCCGCGGGCTTGTTCATTTCGTCAATTTGATGCTCTCGGAGGAGAGCCGAGGGTGCTGCTGCTGCTGTTGATCATCCTCGGTTTGGGCTTCTGGCCCCGTGCTGATCATCCTGGGGCCTACAGCTTCTTGAAGTTCTCCTTAACACCGGGGCTACCGAGCTGGAAATTTTGCTCTGTAATACTCAGAGATTTCATTGATCAAGTTTAAATTGAATTGGTTGAAGCTTTATGCACGAGCTTCTTTTTTATTTTTTAATGGATTTGTATCAAATTTACAAAAGAAACAGCCATCCCTCAAAATTGGAACAGTTTACAGAATTGTAGAAACAGCACTTTTCTCATTAACAAAACTGAGTTCCAGAAGTGAATATTTTCATCAACATAATGACTTCAAGCTCTGATCCCAATAAAATATATACTTAATTATAATTTTGTAAATTATATGATTTAATTGTTGAATTATCAGTCAGTAATAAGTCAAAAATCAAATCAAATTATTCGCTCTACAGCATTGCCTTGGCGTTCTCGATTGCGAGATTCCTACTCGAAACTAGGTGTCCGAAGGCTTGATTGTAGAGGCAATTGCAAACCTCTTTTTACACCTAAGCTTCCATCCGCCCCGGGATTCGAACTGACGACCTTTGGATTGTTAGTCCAACTGCCTACCAGCGACTCCCCCGAGTCAGGACCCAGGGAAACGACTCCTACACCTGGATTGAGCTAACGACCTAACCCTCTAGGTTAGACCGGGGCCAACATTTACTTCCCCGTCCGACGGAAGACGTGATCCGACAAATCTCTACACCACGGTTGCCGGTAATAAGTAGGAAGTACAAAAACATCCCACAATTATGTAACAGATAACTTTAAGCATTGTTGAATTTTGATAAAATAGTTTTAAAATGCAGTATTCTTATGAAAAAGAACTTTAACTAGTAGTTTAGTGCAATAACAAACCTGAGGGCAGCGCCGTACCTAGAGGTTGGCGCAGTTGGCGACCGCCAAGGGCGCCAGCCCTTGGGGGGCGCCGAAAACGATGATTGTACAAATTTGTCATGTTATTATAAAATCCTAGAAAGGTATTCAGAACAAAAGGGGCGCCAAATTTTAAAGTAGGACTACAAAATAACTCGGTAATCTTGGTCGGAATATTACAAGTATTACTTATAACACTTGGGGCGCCAAAATCAACTATTTCAATAATTGTACCAGAATTAAATTTAAAATTCAATTCAATTCATTTATCAAAGGGGCGCTCAAGTGGCAAAAATTTCAGGGTTTTATAACAATTCTTTGAAATAGCTAGAGATTTTATATTCCAACTACAGTATAAAAAATTCAATTTAAATTTCACCATTTTTTCCAGCATCAGGAACCATCAAGCTTTTTTATGTTTTGAAGTTTTTTTTTATATAATCAGCTATTTAATTGAAATTTACACATTTCTATTGAAAATCTGAAATAAAAAGAATAAGATATTTCAAGTTTAAAGAAAATGGCATTTGAGATATTTTTATCGTTTTAAATGCAAACTTGTGCGTTGGGATTGGCCTACGTTTTCGAAATACTGAAGTGTTTAAATTGAATATTTGCTCCCTCCGTGTACGCACGAGAGCATGCAGCTAGTGCTCAGTGCTCCATCGTTTTTTCGATTTTTTTCGCCGTAATTGATTGTGGTTACCCGCGAGTTTGCTTCTCCAGCATGCCAAAGGCCGGCCGTGGCCGTGGCAGTTCGAGTGCGGCCTCGAAAAACCCGCGAAGTTCGTCTACCGGCCGTGTGCAAAAAGGTAAACAAACCAACGCCGTGTCGGCCGCCATCGCGCAGGGGAGCGTCAGCGCTGAAGGCATCGACAAAAAGTTACTACATCCCGGATATGTCCCAAGATCACCAGTGCGAACCCGTTCCGGTACTTCCGGTGCCACGACCAGTGGCACATCAACATCCGCCAACATCCCCATCAGGAACGAGTTCCAGATGCTGAGCGACGACGAAGAAAATAACAACTCTGACGGTTGCAGCACTACCGACGACGACGACGACGATGATGGTCGTGCACGGAAAAAAGTGCCGACGTCAAAAAAGAACAACTCTCCAGTGGAACGTAGACCACCTCCAATTTTTGTTTTGGACACGTTAGCGGACGATGTTGACGAGTTGCTGGAAGGTCTCGGATATTGTCTGAAAATCGGTAAGTCGACAGTGCAAGTGATCACACTGACCAAAAAGAATTTCGACCTGGTGTTTGAAGAATTGAAGCGTAGCAACTTCAACTTCTACACATTCAACCCCGAGAAGCCCCCTGTTAAGGTCGTCTTGCAGGGTTATCAAGACCGTCCGATCTCCGACCTGAAGGGTCACCTTTCGGACGCCGGAATAAAACCGCGGGAGATAAAAGTGCTCTCGCGAAAGACAACAGTCACGGGTGTGCACACACTGTACCTGTTGTACTTCGACCGCGGCACCGTCAAGCTCCAAGACCTGCGGTGGACTAAGACGTTGGACGGTTTTTGGGTAAACTGGCGGTTTTACACCAAGAACCCGACGGACGTAGCGCAATGCCACCGTTGCCAGAAATTCGGCCACGGCTCGAGGAACTGCAACCTCCGGCCCCGCTGCGTGAAGTGCGGTGAGTCACACCTCTCGGAGGCGTGCGCACTGCCACGTAAGGCGGACTTGGGGGACAAGGCAGAACAAACTAAGCTGCGCGTAAATTGTGCGAACTGTGACGGTAACCATACCTGCAATTACCGCGGATGCGTCGCGCGCAAGGTCTACCTCGAGGAGCAGGAAAAGAGGAAGAAGAAAGCGTCCCACCCTCCTCAGCGAAGTACGAGCGCAGCCGTTCCTGCAGCTGGACAGCGTACGGTTCCAGCGGAAAACTCAGCGTTCCCTCCTGGTTGGGGGCGTTCGTTCGCCAGCGTGGTCGCTGCCGGTAGCGGCAGTACGGCCCAGCAAGAAGTCACCGGGGAAGATCTCTTCACCCTGCCGGAGTTCTTCGCTCTCGCGGGGGAGATGATGACGCGGTTTCGGAGCTGCCGGAACAAGGCAGAACAATTCCTGGCCCTTGGGGAACTGATGATCAAACACATCTACAAAGGATAAATTATCTGTGATCTAGATATAAGCTTTCTCTTCCTCTATCCCCTTTCCTTTGCAATTTCTGTAAGTTTTTTTTATAGTTTTTTCTTACTCTTGCTAGTGCCTTAGTTAAAGAAATAATTGTTCCTAAATGGATTATGATGCAACACACAGCTGTAAGGAACTCCAAAACTCTGTGATGCACTTCAAAATAACTCATTGTATCTTGATTATTCACCAATAAAACCGAATTGAATTGAATTGAATTGAAAAAATTGAATATTTCTAACACAAAAAATGCTTTGACTTTTGTTAAATTTCTAGCAAAATATTTTTTTTTTCAACATAAAAATGTTGGTTTTTTAAGAGCACATAAATTGCTCTAAATATATTATATTCTGCTGCTTGTATTTAATTGCTTGTAGCAAGAGTGAAAAAGTAAAATTTGGGTGTCTTCGACAAAGTTGCATAGATTGGCATGCCCACCAACTTTTTAGTCGTAAAAGTAAAATATTATACAATTTCTTGTATAATTTTGATTTGCAGAAACACCATTATCGCGGACCCATTAGATTTTAAACCAAAGCAAAATTCCAACTCCAAAAACAGCAATATTTTTTGGTAAAACACAAAGTTCCACTTAATTTTGCTTCTAGGGTCAATAATTTGAAGAATGTTAGTAACATTTTCCTTGAAAATTTTTGTTTTGTTATGTTTTAATGGAATGGATAAAGTTGCTTATCTTTCACATACATTTTTTTTTTATTTCATGGATTCCATGTGTTGGGCTATCCAGTGTAATTTCGCCTAAATTTTCACATTTACACAAACGGTTCTAAAAGCTTTGTGTGTAGAGGGTGACTATTCTCGAGATTTTCAATTTCCCGGGAATCGAGAGTTGAATTTGGAAATTTCCCGGGAATTCCCGGGACCTGGTAGTGTTTATAACTATGCCAATAGTGCCAGTAATGTATAAAGAAAAGTTATAAATGTGTTTCTTTTCAATGAATTCAGTTACGATTTATTCATGCTTATTTAATGAAACGTTAATTAGTAGCCTCATTATTTTTGGGAACTATTATCTACTTCTTGATTTTTTTCTGAATCTGCAATACAACTTGTTGTATGAACTTGTTTTTAGATTTTTGTGAAATAACAAAATAGCTAATATATAATTTCACAGTATCGGGATTTTTATAATATAATAAATAGCGACTCAAAACAACAATTTTAATATTTTTTTTTCTTTTTTAAAACTGTAAATATGCATTGAAGAAATAGTGATCCGGAAAACCCGAATGTTCACATTTGGCGGTCTTTACAAAGATTTCCAGTTTTCCAGGCTAACTGATAAGTATGCTTTAAGGTTAATTTTGGAGTCCACATGATTTTAAGTTTTCCCAATTATAGTTATTGGAATTTTTAATAAGTTAAAATTTACACTTTCTGAATTAGAAGATAAGAGAAGCATTGGTTCATTCGAACTTGAACATCTTACATTGAACACCCAATGTTCTGAACAATTTCGAATTTTCAATTTTTTTTTATTTGTTTATATAATTTTGCTTCGACCAAATTTCCCGGGAATCGAGAGGTCCAAAAATGGTCGATTTCCCGGGAATTCCCGCTCGTCACCCTCTATTTGAGTGTAATGGTTTTTATACAAAATTTTAAGAAACTTTAGATGTCGAATTTGCCTTTGTTTGAAGCTATGAATTTTCAAAAAACAAATTTTAGGAATTTTATATCAATCAAAAAACACAGTCACAGAGAAGAGAAATATTTTTTTCAAAAATAAATTGAAAAAAAAATAGTTTCAAAAGGAATCCATCCAAAAACAAATTTGAAAAGGAGTCCATTTTCTAATCAGTTAAACTATTTTTTCAGGAATGCAGGAAAATGCTGATACAATGAAATTTTAGCTAGGTCAGATCAAATTCTGTTTAAAACGATAAAACAACACTCTGCTATTTTCAGTCAACATTAATCCTAAAGCACCTTTTCGTTACAACCTATCTGTATTGGAAAGATTTAAATCGATTGTAATGGTTTAAAAATAATAAAACATTAATTTGAATATTCTTCAAAGAATTAAATTGTGGTTGGATTATTTAGCTGTTATATTTATTCAATCAATTACCATTATATTATTAAAACTCTTTGAAGCAATCGCTGAAAATTTAAGTAAACATATCAAAATGATGAAAAATTTGGAGGGGCGCCAAATTGATGCTTCGCCAAGGGCGCCATGGACCCTAGGTACGGCTCTGCCTGAGGGTTAGTGTATTTTCACGATTTCGTGGACCGCGTGAAATTAAATAATTTCGGCGAAATCTTGTGAAATTACCAAATACACCAAATACTTTATCCATCCAGGAAATATCTTGAAAACTTGAAATATACTTTTTGATATCTTAAATTTAACTCATATATTTAAAAATGGACCTCAATTATTGAAACAGAGTTGTTAAAACATTTCAAAAGAATTTTGAATACCTTATTAAAGGAAAAAGTAATTGAACATAAAAAAACACACACTTTATATTCGGTATCTTCACATCGTCGCCATCGTGCTAACTTGTCGTACGTGCATTTTGGGCCAAATTGAGTTAAGAACGCCATTTTGTGCAGCTCACAATGCCTCACCTTTTGACCTTCACAGATCCCCAAAATTCGATTTCAATCTTGAGATATTCAACAAAAACCGAAAAAACTCCGTGCATTTTTGTCACTTTACATATGAAAGTAGTTTCAATCTTGTCGTGCTATCTTGTCACTCCATGAAAATTGATGTAGGGGAAAGTGGGGCAAGTGTAACAAGCTAAGAAAAGGCTCGTTATAACCCATTAAAAAGTTGAAAAATCTGTCGGATTTTTTTATGATCATCTTATTCCAAGTCTTTACTAAGACTTTGATAGAACAAGTTTTGAAAAAATCTGATTTTTTAATGTAAAAAAATGATTTTAAAATTTTTAATTTTCCGATCGTTTCATTCAACTAGTGGGGCAAGACGAACAACCCGTTGGGGCAAGAGGAACAATGCATGAAAAAACATGTTAATTTGCTATCAGTTGAACTGTTATCACTTAGATACATCAGATTAGAATGTATTTGAAACGGTTCTTTCATTTTTAGATTACATAATAATATTTTACTAAAAAATTTATCGTTTTTACGAAACTAAATTATTACTTAGATGGTAAATAGTAAATTTTCATAATATCACTATATTTTGTATGGACAATTTTTTTTACAGTTGTTTATCAGTTTTTAAGTATTTTTCTGTATTAATTTCCCATTAAAATATGTTGTTGCAGCAATTCGTAATTTTTTCCATACTAAAAATCCATATGGTACACTTGCCCCACCTGAACAAGATTTTTTAAAAGCTCTCAACAAAAATAATCAAAAGTTAAATCATACTTTATAATAGGTGCAAGTCATTGGTAGGGATATTACTGATTTAGGAAAAATAGCATTTTGATAAAATGAGCCTTGAAACGAACCCTAAGCCTTAATTTGTACTTTCCAAATATTATAAGAAAACAAAGGTTTTGAAAAAACTTCATTCAATCTTATGCCCCGTGGCGTTTACGTCGTTTTGGCGGCTATGTGGTAGTAGAATCAACTAATTGCATTGCTAGCATCAATTCCTCATACTGGAAACAATCAAAATTGTAAAAATTACAGCCGTACGAGCGATTGTTCCTCTTGCCCCATATGGTCGTCTTGCCCCACCTTCCCCTAAGTGCGACAAAAGGCCTTTGAAGGGAAAGCCAGGAAAGTCAGGATGCGTTTGTCGCACGTACAAGCTAGACTACCGTAAACATTTGTAATTATAACTCGGGACTCCAGCAACCAACTTCAACCAAACTTCGAGACAATGCACAGAATGGTCAGCCAAACAAAACGTGTTTGTTATTGTTTACATTGCGTGCGCTCGTTTTTGTATATTCAAGGTCAAACATTAAAACGCGTTTTTCTCGGAACGTCAAAATGGCGGGTGCGACAAGATAGCACGACGACGTCGACATGTTAAAAATGTTGAAAGTAAGATTGCACTTAGACTAATGCAAATTTAATTAATGGTTTTGTTTCTTTGTTTTTTAACTACCATTTCATTTTCACGGTTGAAGTCCAAAAGAAAATTAAAGATTCAAACTTGGTTAATTCATGATCGAATTAAAGCTTAAAAAAGCCCTTTTCAGAAGTATAGAAGTTTTTTTCTTAGTACCCTGAAATTTCCACGATTGGATTTGAGTTCCCGTGCAAAATCACTTAGCATGGATGATCTATTTATAATTAAGTATACAAAATTTTTTCCAGTAGTTTAACCTAAAATTTTATAAGCGTATTCCAAGCTCCGTGAAATTTCATTAAAATTTTGTGTTTTCGGATTGTGGTCCCCATGAAAATTGAATTTTTTAGCGTGAAAAATCACTATGCCTAGACTTTTTTAATTAAATATTTAACATTTCCTCTTAGAACTTTGTATGGAGAAACTAATGATGCAAAATGGCTTTTTTTAAAAGTTTCATCAAAACTAAAATAACAAAATGAAAAATCTCGAAAAAAGGTCAAATTCAAAATCCAAAATCCTTTTTTTTGTATGGACCGTGGTTAACCGCCAAACATAACAAAAATCGACCGCGAACAGAAAAAAATCCTGAATTAGACTGTCCACCTTGGTAGTTCCCGTGTTAAAGGTTTCGAAAATCCCGCACTAGGGGAGGACAACTCTGCGCGTTCAATTCCAACTCTTTTAATTGTTTTTTCGTCTCCTGGTTTTGACGTTGTCGCCGTCGTCGTCGTTGTCTTCTTCGCTCGGCAAGACAGAGTCAACAAAACGCTCTTTCAGGTTTATTTTCATTCATAAAATTAATGTTTGCTGCCGCGTGATGTTGTTGACGATCGTCCGTCAAGCAAAGCTCACGAAAAAAGGAGGGACGAGCCGCGACTTGATTTTGGGAGCCCGATTTGGGACGACCGGGATGTTCCTCAGTAGCAGCAGCAGCAGCAGTAGTAGTGACCATTTTTACGGCCTTCTCGTGGAGTTGAATGAAATTTCATATTTCCGCTAGATTCGGAGAAAAATCAGGAGAGATACCCAGGTGAAGTCACGACGCGAGTTAGGTACAGAGATCCGCACCGTTGATGACCGTTGATCCGACCTGCTGGAAAAAAGGGTTTCGGTAGCTTATGCGTCCGATTTCATTCAGCCGTCTAATTTATTTTAATTTCCTCCCTCGGACGAGAAAGAGAGTGTTACAAATTATGGCAACCGTTGGGATACTGTAAAGTTTAAGTACACCTACCAACTGCGAGATGCGAGAGTTTGCAGCACAAACAAAAACAAGTAGTTGGTAATGTTCCCTGTTTTTTCAGCGTTGTTTCTATTACCCTAGTTCAAACACGAAACACGGGAAAATCGGGGGCAAAAACGTTCACTAATTAACGCCGAATCCGCACAATTCTCAGCGCCAAGCCTGGGCCCGAGTGTTGGGCTTAATTTCAAACGGATCTGCAATTTCTCACAATTTTCAAGATCGTTTAGTGGCGATAAAATGTTCACAAGCCTTAGGCTAATAAAATTGCGAATTAAATTAGCATACCACGGAGATGTGGCGGCTGGTTGTGGTGCGGGGTTAGACATTTTGCGCGAATCGCTTGAACTTCACGTGGCGCGGTATGTGTCCGTAATGCTGCTTGAAAAGGAGTATCTTTGTTAGTTTAACTAATTCAAGATCACAATAAGAATTATTATTGTTTTTTTTAAATACACTTGATTATATAAAGAAAAACATGTTTCAGGTCCAACTCTCTACATTCACTTTTAACAATTATGCAGTATTCTCCGATCTGTGGCCCCAAAATTCAAAACATTCAAAAAGTCTTAAGTGTCCAATTTGATTTAAAATACAATAAATACAATGGGCTTTAACTAGTTTATAGTCAATGCAAAAAAAAAAATGAAAAACAATATTTTCAAGAATCCAGCCATTGCAAATATTTTTCAAAGTTTTGCAAAAATAAAACTCATCAATACATAGATATTATGGAAACGAGTGATTACAAAACAACTGGACAGGTGTATAATGCATTGTAAAACACTTTTTTCATCCGAATGTTCTATCCATGGATCGTAATTTTGATATGTATACTTTTTTTTATTTTTTTACCATATCAATACTGTTAGAACATTTTGGATAAGTTTTGCGGTATAGAATGACAGTAGAATGACAAATTAAACTAACAATATAAAACTATAACTCAACCATTACTCACTTCCACGAAAGGATGCAACTTCATAAAATTATCTTTTCTCGCTAAAAATTGGTCGAAAACACCGAAGCTAATACGCGTTACTTGCCGCTTGACCGTTGGCCAAACACGATTCGCCACCGCACGCCAGACGGCCAAGTTTTGCCGGCGGTGTTAATCTCCGTTTTCCGCACACCGGAGAGTTCTAAAAGTTGAGAAAACAATTTTCCTCTGTGTTTGTAGTTGGCCACATGCAAATGCACCGACCGACGCGAGTACGTGCGCAGCCAAAAATCGGCGAAAAACCACCCGAAACCACACCAACAAAAAAAAGGTTAAAAAGTATTATGTCTGGATTAGCATAATACAAGGGTAGTTTACACCGTACGTACATAATTATGCAAATTGATCCGTGGCGGCGGCGACGGTGAGGTAGACTCGTGGTCAGTGAGCGAAACCAGATGAAGAACGGGGCGAAGGTAGGATTAAGTGTTGCTGATTGAATTGGTTTATTTTGTTTTAGTTTTAAGAATATTTAGCGAGGTTTGTTTTTTGAACAGCATTTGAAATAATCTTTTTCTTTTACAATTATGTTTTTCAAGGCCGTTTGATTCTTCACATACTTACTTATCGTATCAAGAGTTACTAGAGTTGAATTGGAAGTCTGAATTCGTTTTTTCAGAGCTGTCAGCATAATCGAAAAATTAAATTAAATCCCGTAATGTAAGGGGTATCAATAAGGAGTTTTTAAAGCAATATGTTAGAAATGATAATTTTGGAAAAAAAACTTACTGAAATCTAATAGAATAATGTGTAAATTTGTAATTAGTCCCAATACATTGCAATATGTATTGAAATGATCTATAAATATTAAGAAACCATCAACAAATAACAAAACAATTATTATGTTTTCATACTAATTTTCAAAAATAATTTCTCAAGCCCCTGCTTTGTTACAAATGAGATTTTTCGATATTAAAGATACAATTGGAACGTGTAAAGACAGTTTCCATAAACAATTCCGTGAATAAATTATGAATTAATAAGGAACAAAACTTGATAACTTATTCTCAAGCAATTTAACTAAATTCTAATTTCCACAAGTAACATTTCAAACTGCCATAGCTCCAAATAATCACTGTTTTCGAGAAATTTGATACAGATTCGAATTCAGTGGCAAAAATTTGATACCAACCATATCATGTATGTCAGGAAAATGAAAAAAATGGAATATCTCTGCCCTGGAATAGGGCTATGACTTTAGGCTTTCAAATCTTAAATCTTGAATTTCAAATGTTCGAAATATTTTTCATGAAAATATCATGAATTTTTCATTTTTTAAAATTGGAAATTGGATTATTAGTTACTTATATATTGGCACTATAAAAAGGGGTCTGTTTGGTGAGAATTAAAAAAACTTCAATTTTTCTGTTTCTTTTGGAAATATCGGCAACTAGAGGTTCAATCTTTAAGACAAATTTATAGGAAATATTCCAAACTTGCTGAAAAATTATTTGACTCATGGGCACTATATGTAAAACGTTACTTAATCCACCTCTAGGTGGTTGGTGCCTTTCTCACATTCATAAGTCAATAGATTCAGTAAAAATAGCAACATTCCCCCTTAACATGTTTAACAAATCAATTTTATTACTGATTTCTTTTGATAGGGTTCGCAGACCTTCGGCAAGGTCTGATAAAAAACCTATCTAACGAAAGTTCACATGGAAGATTCAGACAATATTTCTATCACAATATCTGAGATACGGCCTCCAAAAAGTGTATAAATAACACTTAAGTGCTAATAACTTTTGATAGGGTTGTCAGATCTTCGATTTTTCAGACTCATTTGAAAGGTCATTCAATTATCTAAATAAGGACGGGTCGCATAAGGGACCCGGACATAATTTTCATTGAAATATCTGAGAAACGGCTTCCAAAAAGTGTATAAATAACACTTAAGTGCTAATAACTTTTGATTGGATTTTCAGATCTTCTATGTTTTGGGATCATCAGAAAGGTCTTTTTAACGGTACACATCAACCAGAGCTTTTGCACCCAGATGTTTGTTGCAGAAATTTTAGTATCTTCAAAACTACGGGTACTATCGAATTATATTTTTATTCATTCCCTAAAGTACTGTCCAGATTTTTGTTGCAGAAATTTTAGTATCTTCAAAACTACGAGTACTATCGAATGATTTTTTTTATTCATTCCCTAAAGTAGGGGAACAACATCTAATTCCAGCGTGCCTCTAATGTTTGCAGGTCAGAACTTTGACATTGAATTAAAGCTAATTAAAAGCGTTTTCGACTGAACTCGAGTGATAAATAGTTCAATAAGAAGTGAGCAAGCAAGATTCTATCAAAAGTTTTGCAAAATTAGTTGTTTACATACACAAAATTCTTTTTTTAGCATAACTTTTGCGGTACTTAACTAAACTTACTGATTTTTAATAGAGACCTTTGGGACCCCAAGACGGATCGAATGAGACTAATACGGTAAAAATCCGTTCATCCAGCCCGGAGATAATCGAGTGACAATTTTTTGTCCACCCTACCTACACACATCCACACAGACATTTGCTCAGAACATGATTCTGAGTCGATATGTATATGTGAAGGTGGGTCTACGAGGTCAAATTAAAAAGTTTATTTTTTGAGTGATTTCATAGCCTTTCCTCAGTAAGGTGAGGAAGGCCAAAAATAATAACTGTCATTTTTGTTAAAATAAAACTTGAAAGGGATTTTTTCGAAATAGGCGCACTTTATCAAAATTTCTTAAAAGAACTTTATGTTAACTTATGTTAACAAAACTTTCAATAAAAGTTCTATAATTTCCCTATTTTTAAGAATCCCAGCTTGAAGACAACATTTCGTACTTCTCTATGGCTCAAAAGTTGCGGGTTTTGTCCCTTGAAACCTTAAAAATTTCAAAAATGAAATAATATTTTTCCTTTTTTTCATTTAAATCATTTAAGAATTACTTATGCAACGTTTCTAACGTAAGCTGGACTACCTTTCTACAGATGATTAATTCAAAGTTGCGAACAGAGTTTGCGGGTGCTTAAAGAATCGAGTAAATCTTCTTAGTAAAAAAGCTAAAAATAACCTTCGAAATAGAAAAAAATAATATGGATTTAGAGAAATTCATAGCATAGCATAGCATTGGTGTCTACCCGTAGCTGCTACTTCGTTATTGACCAGGACCCTTAAACATTGCTCCGTGGACCATAGATGAAAAGTAGTAACCAATCATCACCCCTTCGCAATTTTCAAGGGTCCCTATCGTGCTGATCAATACCGACGCCGGCCACAACCAGTGGTAAGACACGGGGAAGTGGATGGGAATGTTAGTCCAATACTTGAGTGATGGGACCGCTAAATCGGCTGCGTCTCCGACAAAGTATCACATGAGTTTTGAGGGGTTAGTAAGATGGGTATGAGGTCAGGATTCACTGTGGTAGGTGATGCGACCATGAGCAATTTGTTTATCGGTTGAAATTTTAAAAATCTTAGGCAGCCGGCTGCGGAAAGATAGCTATCTAGAGATTTTAATATAGTATTAATTCGACCGCGATTCTCCAGAAATTCTTCGTCGGCGTGCCTTCCGATCAACGGGGATGTAGGAAGGGCTTCATTCATTAAAATGATTTTATATCATAAGCCTTAAAACATGTTCGTTGACGTACCTTCCGATCCTCGATGATATGGAAAGGACTTAATCCAGCAATACGACTTGCTTGTCTAAAAAAAAAGAATTCGAGCGAAATAGACGGAAAATAACAGGAAAAAATAGGACTGCGCGTCCCCACAAGCACCGCACTACTGATGCCATTATTTAATTATAATAATATGGATTTAGAGAAATTCATGGAAAAAGTAAATTATAAAAATCGTCATATTTTTATTTCCATGTGCCTTTTCCTGAAACAATCCAAATAAATCTCATTTGTACCTACAACTTATCCCAAGACGCTAAATCGATCAGAAAATTCCTTTAAAAGATACAGGTTCGTCGAATACCGTCAGTGGGGGTGACTATGGGTCAAAAAACGAAACACCTCTCGAAATTTCTTAGTAACAAAAACAATTTAAATAACATCGAAAATCTTTTAACGTAGATTTGTTCTTAGATAGTTTACTAACATTTTCCCAAAATATGGTCGATTTTGATGAACACTACCTTAAATGCCAATTGTTTGAAAATTGACCCAATCTCACCCCTTAGAGGGGGTGACATTGGGTCAAATGAAACTAAAATGATGCTGAAATACAAAGATATGGTAAAAACAAGTCATCCAACAGCGTTTCTTGTTCGAGGGAATCGTATTGACACGCTACAATGTTTGAAGTGGAGATTTTCAAACACTTGGGTAGTTTTCGAGCAATTCTAACAAAAATATTAGAAAAATGATTTTTCGAGAGGTCATTTTTGGCCAAAAACGTACCCCAACTTTAGACATCTGCCAAAATAACAGGATATGTTCTAGGAACGATTTTTTTTCAGCGAAGTCATCTTAAGATGTCCCCTACACAACCCTTTTAACAGAATTCAGTTTCATTGAAAAGAATCTGAGAAATGGTAAAATCCGTAAAAAATCACTTTGACCCAATCTCACCCCCCAGACCCAATGTCACCCCCACTGACGGTATCGACGAACCATTTTTGTATGGCCAATGGTCAAAATTGTATGGTACCTTGTATGGATGAACCAATGACACAAATTGGCTTTATTGGTAAAAATGAAGGAGCTCACAAAATATTGGAATAAAAAAAACAAATAAGATTAATTTTTGGAATTCCGAAAAAATCGCACAAATAAAAAATACACATTTTGAACAAAACAAATTATTTGTCCATCATTCGATTATCCGAAGTTCCTAAAAACCTTCAGATGAACAAACTTCGGACAATCGAAATTTCGGTTGAACTTTTTTTCTCTTAGAGTGTAAAATAAAACAAGAAAAAAAAACCATACAATTTTAAAAATTTCTTTTAATGAGCCAGTTTTATTGATTTTTCTTATGCCGGGAAATTCGGATTGAAGAATGGGATTATGATTATGTTATTAATCATATTTTTAACGATGTGTCTTGATGAAGTGCTAAAAAACTGATTGAAAGATTTTCAATGTTAAACATAATTTAAAGGCATACAAAAATCGTATCGCAGCACTGTCTCACGAAAAAAAACCAAGCACATAATTTATTATTTGAGACCAAATTTTATGACAACTGACATACAATACGAAATATACAATGTTTCAAAATCTTAAAAAAAAATAATATACATATTTTTAGAGCAAAACAAATATCCAAAGGACTTTAAAACATTTGTTTGAAACATTTCATACAAATAAATATATATTTTCTCGATTCCTATAAAATACTGGTAAATTAATGTTAGGAGAAAATTTTAATGTCATGGAAAAATAGTATTTCGTTTTTTTTTTCCTTTTTTCAACTTGACCGAGCAACGTAGCCCAATGGTAACGCTTCCGCCTCGTAAGCGATAGATCGGGGTTCAAATCCCAGATCATAGGAAGTTTTGTTCCAGTGTTCAAAAAAATGACATTAATTAAAACATATTCAAGTCAAGAAATAAAACTTGTCACTTTTGGGTTAGTATACCTTATAAAATTCTGAAGAACAGAGACTTAATGAAATATAAAAAAAACAAATATGCCAAAACTTATAAACTAAAACCTGCTTTTCCTTCTTTGTTTTGTTTTTGACTCAAAGTAACGTACCTCCTGTCCACGATCAATCTATAAGTTTGTTATCACTTCCAAATCACTAAATTTGTTCCGTTGCACAATCAAACTAGTTCAGGTAGTTTCTCACAATGTATATATCAGCTGTTTTTATCCTTCAAACCCTCTTCAGCTTAACCTTAATCCTCATGATAATGAAGTCTGGAACAATTTGCACAACTCGGTTCACTATCACTTTTATCTTCCTTCACTCGAGTGAATCTTTTATAACCGTCACAGAATGAACCTCAACTCGTCAAACACACTTCCGAATTCCGAAATTCCGGTGTGGCACACTGCCTGTCCGCGCGCGCGTCCGTATCAATCCACAGTGTGACGACCCAAGTCCCGGTAGCGGAACCTCACGTCGTGGCGCTTCAGCACAACAACAACAAATCGCGCGCGTGACGCAAAGAGAGCACACGAGCAAAAGGAACCCAAAACGCTCCGTCTCACAATCTCGACTGAAGGCAAGGCCGGCTGCGAGCGAAGAAGAGGCACCAAACGTGGAACGTTCGTCGTCGTCGTGGTTGGACTCAACAGCAGAAAAAAGAGCGTGCCTGGTAGGCTAGGACTAAGCGTAAACGAGTGAGAGAGCACGAGAAAAGTGGGATGAGAAAACGAGACAACTCGATGGGCTTGGGAGCATGACAGGACAAGCAGCAGCAGTGTGTGGAAGAGGGCGCAACGTGTGACGGCTTTCTGCATGCTATAGGGCATCTCACCCTACCGTTGGAGAAAGGGGTTGGTGTTAATGGCACCAACCATGGAATGGAACGGCATCGCATGGCGTGGCAGATCGGACTAGAAAAGGGTGGTAGAGAGAAGACGAGCCCAATATGCGTGATGCTTCTTTTCTGCTTGCTTCGCGGTATGTGCTGCGCTTCATGGGAGTTTTTCAATTTGTTTGTGTTCACCCTTTTTTGGCTATCAACGTCGTCGTTTTGCTCCATTTTTCTGTGAGTCTCCTCACTTGGTTGTCTATCGGTTGTAAGGAAAGGGGGTGGTCAACTGGAGATTTTTAAATGGTTATGTAGGACTGTTGTCATTAAAAATCATGTTTTGAATGAATCGTAATTGCTACAGCAATCGAAAATCTTTGATTAGATTATTTTGTTGCTCGAATTGTGTTTGCCATTTTTTTATTGAAAACAAGAAATAACGACTTTTCACAGGTTTATTTTTTAATGACATAATGTGTTTTATTTATAAGTCCAATTAAAAAATTGGACTAATAAAAACTTACTTAATCCACCTATGTGGTTGGTGCCTTCCCAACAATGGGTGATATGATGGGTTTGAACAAAAATTTCTTCTATTGTTTAAGATCCGGTATAAAAAATCACTTAAGTGATCACAAATATCACTTAAGTGATCATAACTTATGGCAAAGTTCCAGATCTTCCATGTTGTCAACGATGGGTCGGATGATGGATCCGGATATAGTTTACATACATTTAACGCCGGGAAACGTGGTGTAGGGGTAAGCGTGGTTGCCTCTCACCCAGTCGGCTTGGGTTCGATCCCAGACGGTCCAGACAGACGGTGTTCAGAATATTACCCTACATGCACGGAGAAAAAAGAGTTCCCAAAATCGAGAATACCCGTCCATGAAATTGGGAACCACGAACAAAGTGTTCAAATTTCATGGTACGTTTTTGAAAATCGTACCATGGCATTTGAACACTTTGTTCATGGTTCCCAATTTCATGAACGGGTGTTCACTATTTTTTTCCTTTTTTCCGTACTTTTTGGTATCAATTATCCCATTCCTTGTAAAGTTATGGAAATCGTCATTAATCAATGATTACACATACTGATTCATTTTGGTGCACAAATTCGTAAAACGGCTTCACCTTAAACAAAAAAAAATCCAAAAAAAATCAATTATATTGAAACTACAACATAAGGGCGAAGTGTTTTAAATATTTTTGTATTTCGTAATTTAAATATTGCTGTATCTCGAAGCCGTTGCATCGTATCAAAATGTTGTCAAAGACAAACTTGTAGGAAATTTGACGCGACTTGTATGAGATTTTTTGATTTTTAAGTTCAAAAGTCAAATTTGAAGGTGAGCCCACGATTTTTTTAAGTTCAAAGCCTAAGATGTTACAAAAAGACTCACAAAAAATGCAGGATGGAGCAACTCACCTAAAAAAATACAAAAACCATTTACTGAAACTGATTTTTTAAAGTGCTCTAAACGTCAAAATTATGAAAAACCGAATACGGGAATCAATTCCCCAGACCATTTTACACAAAAGTCTCCTTGTCAAGTTACAGCGATTTTAAAAATAAAAATGATGAAAAAATAGTTTTTTGGTTGTTTTTAACAATTTCTATATCACAGACTTGATTTTTCAGTTATGAGCAATGTAATTAACTTATATCTGTAAGCCCATCATTCCAGTTGAATTTTTTTTCGATAGTCTATTCTATTCAAAAAATCAAAAAATCAAACCATCCACATTAACGACCCCCGGGTCTTTCGTGGTCTCTATTGCAAGTTTCTGCTCGAACCTAGGAGTCCGAAGGCTTGAATGGGGAGAGCACCCAAACCTCTTTCTACTCCAAGGAACCTTCCACTCCAGTGTTTGAACTGACGACCTTTGGATTGCGAGTCCAACCGCCGCCAGCGATTCCACCGGAGTAGGCTTGGTTTGGTGTGTTGTTTGTACTTATGGCATGGAGACGACTCCTACACCTGGAATGACTTAACGGCCTAACAACAACCAAGGCCGGGACCGACATTTTACTTCCTCATCCGAGGGAAGACTTCTAACAAGTCTTCATAACATAAAACTTTTCCGATGATACAAAATCGATCAGGAAATTCCTTTTCATCTCAACTTCGTCAAGATGAAAAGAAATTTAACTGTAATACCTAGAGGGTCAATATTCAGCTAATGTTCCGAAGTGACACATAAATTTAGGTAAGCTATTCACACAATTATAAATATGCTTTAGAAGAGCTGTGTTCTCGTATGTGAAAATCATTAAGGGGTTACATACATGTAGAAAATCACAAAATTTCATGTTACAGAAAATTTATTCAATCCACTAAAAAGATGATTTTCAATCACTCCTGAAAGTTTTATGAAGATATTACATGATTAAACTGAATAAGAGACGATTTAAGATCAAAATTTTGCCATGCGCAAAGCGGACTGTCAAACTTTGTGAGCGTTTTTCTCAAAACACCGAGTTGATTTACCGGTGCCACGATATCTCGAGATGGGATGAACCAAATTGGCTGAAATTTGAGGTGAAGACTCTCAAGACATATCCTGTGTGCATGACGAAGCCCGATTTTTAAATTTTGCTTTTTTAAAAAATACAAAAATCAAATACTGACGATTTTTTATATGAAAAACATAAAAGTATTTTTATCTTTTTTTTTAATAAACTTTTCGAAAATCGGCCTTCATCATGCACACGGGAATATTTTGACTAGTCTTCACCAAAATTTTGAGCCGATTTGGTCAGAGCAGTGTTGAGATATCGTGGCACCCGTTTTTTTAAACTGCTATAACTTCAAATAGCTATAACTCGGCAACGGTACAACCAAATGGCTTCAAATTTGTTTTGTTAGTATATGAAAATTTATTTTTTAATTCCCTGAAAACATATTAAAAAAAAAGTTCAAATTTGTGCTCAATCAACCTCTGACATTTTTGCCGATTTACATGTATGTAACCCATTAAACGACGAAGTTGACTCCTTAGCGGTCATAGTGGCCGACCGCTAAAAAGTCAAATTCGTCGTTCAATGATTATCGCATACGAGAACACAGCTCTGTGTCTTCCTTTTAACTACAAGGACTTAGCCACCCTGGGCTTTTAAATGTTTGAATACGTCACGGAGCGAAGGCTCCGGGTACTCATATTTACAATTAGAGCACCCGCCGCGAGATTCGAACCGGCGACCTCTTGATTGTGAGTCAAGTGCGCGGTCCGATTGACCAACATGGGCAGGATAATCATTGAGATTTATGTATTTCTCAATTAAACAACTAAAAGCTTGGATCTTTGATGTATATCATAACAAATAAAATGTTCACTCTCTAGAAATAAAACAAGTACCAATTTATCTAAGTCTTTTATTTTCTATATAATGTTTTCCCTCATCTCACACAAATGGAAACCCTCTACTGGCACTTATTAACTCACTCCCTTTGAAAATGTTTCCATCCCTTTCACGAACCTGGAACCACGTGCCCCACAAAATGGCTTATCGGGTACGCTTTTCCACAGTGTCATGCCATGCCATCGCAAATGAAGCTATTATATATGTCTTCCTTCCTTCTTCCCTCGAACCCCCCTTCCCCCAGGTTTGCTTTCAATTTTCCCTCCCCTAAAGGCACTCGGGAAAATGTCTTATCTCTTCCCAACATCCGAACAATCAATTTTCTAAGGCACACCACCACCAGTGCCAAACCATTTCCCCTTCTGTCGTCCCCGTTTTGGCGGGCTTAACCTCAAAAGCCCCCTTTCCTAATTAATTTAACGACCGCCACCAGACAATGACACAAAACTGCCCTCGCCAAACCCTTCCAACCCGCGGGGACCGGGACTTTCGGAAGGGATGTGCGGTTTCAGCTCTTAAGCTCTGATCCGACGACGTCGACGGCCATCACTCACATCGCAACTTCTGGGCCCATCAACCCAAGCGGGAAAGAAAGATGCCATGTTCAAGATAGGTGAAATTTTCTTCCCCGTTGGCCGGTCGGTTGGGCTTTGCTGACGATTGACGGTAGGCCTGCGGTCGGTGTGTCATCTGAAGTGGACAGTGATACCGGTAGTAAATTGATGATTTTTTTTAATAGTTTCTTACAATATTTATGTTCAAGTAGCAGATATATTTTGTTTTTTTTTAATATAAGATAAACTTTAATTGATCCATCAATAACAATATAGCTACTTATTGACAGTCAACCACGTGTTTATTTTTTTAAAAGTACTTTGATGTTCTTTACAAAAAATTCCATCTATTTGATTTGATCAGTTGCTAGAGAGAATCAGAACTGCAGTTTTCAGAGCACTTAAAAGCTTAAAATTTGGAAAACGGTGCACTGTTTTGGTTGATCTGTGTCTGATCTATCCGAAATTAGTCTAAAATATCCTAATATTGTCCAGTTACAAGATTCAATAGCTGTCCCAAATCACCCCATATGTCACGAATTCGCCCCAGATGACGGTAATTACTTTTCCTGCCATCCTCCAATGATGAAACGGGCTATTTGTCATCGCCAAATATAACAGTACTGAAAAGTACTTTCTACAACTGCTTTGTGAAATTTATAACTTTCTCTTTGTCTCAATTGCGCTCATACAAAATATTTTGTTCATCTTTACAAAAACCTATACTGATAACAGTAAGTAAATGCTATAACAAAATTCTAATTATCTAATAATAATGAGCAATTCAAAACAATTTTCCCACCGTCGACCACTGTCCACAGTGTGTCTCTATCGCCCTATAGATTCATGGCTACAAACTGTTTACCACCCACTTTGTTCCCAATCACCCTCGAGCAAGCAATTTCCGGGGCAGTAAAAGGCAGAGTGAAACACGAAATAGGCAACGGAAGATCGGTCGGGGCCAGAAGGGGGCAGGTGGTCGTCCACAGAAGAAGCGTGCGCTCGCCGCTCGTGACCCTGCTTCTCATCCGGAAAATGAAACGTTTCCAGCTCCGGTTGCGCGCGCGAGCCCGAGAAGAGCACAGCCCAAAGCCGTGTCGCGTGCTGGTTATGCATTCTCCTCAAGTTCCTCTCTTTACTCCTCTTCACGTCCCTTCATGCTTCCGACGGCAGGGTTGCTCTGCTCCGACCCACAGTTACTGGTGAGCAGCTTGAGGCCACTCCTCCCGGCGAAGAGTGACTGTTGCTGGCTCGCTCACGCTCTCCAACTCGATATGAGCTGGTAGTGTGAGCTCGCTCGTGCTCGTTCAGGTAGCTGGAGAGCGTGTCGTCTCACTCTGCTCGTGACGGCAGCAGCTGAGCGTGAAGAGATCTGCAACGGAAAAGTGAGGGAGAGAAAAATCAACAACTGTTAAATGCTCGATCAAGTGTGAAACTGGGAAAATCACACCTTCCGTTCTGGGTTATGTTGAGCTGCTCTTGTCTAAAGCATGTATGAGATAGAAAAGTGAGGGTAGGTAGAGTGATGTCAGGTCAGGTTTAAACTGTGAATTTTCAACCATGGTTGGATATGAGAAGCGGCTGAATCCGTAACTTGAACCGGATAAAGGCTTTCAAACTTCACAATTGAACAACTGAGTTAGAGGATTTGCAAATCTGAAAACTCACAAAAATGCAAGGCATCGTAGATTGAGCTTCTTGAAAAATACAAGATTCAAGATACAGACAAATATAGTATTCATTTGATTTTGGTTCCAATACTCAATCATATTATTTAAAAAAAACAAAATCAAACAACAACATTAAACAATGTGATGAACTGTGGTGAATGAAAAAAAAAACAAACTTTCTAAGCCATTTAGAATCGAACAATATATCATAGAAAAATAAGCTTTTCCATTGTCAGGCCAACATTATCAATTAATATTTAAAATAGTTTAAGTTCATCGAATCCATTTCCATCACATTTAACGGCATGATTCGCATCTCCAGACGCTTCGGAATCCGAATACCACATCTTGTTGCACCTCTAATTTAGACTCAACTCTTTGTCAAGTTTTATGTCAATTTGGTAAATTTGTTGTAGAAAGCATTCGGTTGCTTGTATTGAAAATATAAAAATTCCCCTTAATCACATTATGCCATTGATCTTGCTTAGAACGTACCCTAGGCCATTTACCTGTGACAACCCGTCCAACTCCAAGCGAAACTCATTTGGGGACATTTCCCTTATCCCCTTAAAAAAGTGGAGTATCAACAATTCTCGTCTTCCAAATCCTTTTCTTTTTCTTACCCACAGTGAATTGTACAAAGGGACTGGAAATAGATGGCTGCCATGGTGTTGAGATTCTTGTCAGGTGGAATTGGTTTTCATCCATATAATCAATTTTTATTTTCAAGCGATAAAAAATGCCAATGCTAATAAAAAAAATGCCAACAGATAAAGAATATGAGTTTATTAAAAATATGAAAAAAATCACTCAAACTTTTCAAATGCTTCTCAAGCACCAGTGAAACAAATTAGTCTTGATATTGAAAACAAATAATGGAAAGTGTTTTTAAATGCAATGTACAAACTGTTTACTTTTTACAATTATTTGGATAATTCTTTGCAAAATTATTAAAGAGGGACAACGTTGAAGCTACCTATACTCTATAGTCTATAGCCTATAGTCAAGCATAATGAGTTGATATTATACGAAAATTTTCACTTTTATCATTGATAACGACTCATTTGAGACTTAAAGAATTTATTAACTTAACATTAAAGTCAAAGTTGATGATTGAAAAACCAAAAAAAAATATTCTAAAATTTGAATCAAAAGTGTCCGAATGTCGAACCTATCATTCTTGTTGTGTGATCATTTTATTTTAGATTTTTCACATTAAACTGTTAGAAAAGTTTCATAATGTATACATTTTCAAAAATTTACATTCTGAAGCACACCTGAAAAACATTTACAAATATTCAGATCTTTAAAAAATATTGTGCTCATAATTATTAATTATTAAACCATTCATTATATTTTATCGTCTAGTTAAATTAATTTTTATATCTGTGACCAACACAAGGGTAGTTCTCCGCCAACTCACACGAAATCGGAAAAAGTTGCCCCGACCCCTTTTTGATTTGCGTAAAACTTTGTCCTTAGGGGTAATTTAAGTCCCTGATCACGAATCCGTGAACCATTTTCCGATATCTCGTGACGGTGGGACGGTACGACCCCTATAATTTTTCTGATTTTTTACTAACACACGTTTTTCAGTGATTTGTAGCTCGAAACCCTGAAGAGATAGAAATTTGGTATCAAAGGGACTTATGTGTAATTTTGACGCTCGATTTGATGACGTATTCAAAATTCCGAAAAAACGTATTATTCATTAAAAAAAGATCAAAATAGTTTTAAAATCGCTGCCACTTCCCGTTAGTCAACTGTCAAAAATCGCGAGACACGTCATTTTTTGGGAAATTTAATGTACTTTTCGAATCTGCAATAATTGTTTCACTAAGAACAAAAAAAATCATTTTGGATTTACGTGTATTTGTAACTTTGCAGGGTTACTTTTCAGAGTGTTACAATGTTCTACAAAGTAGAGCAGACAAAAACAACAATTTTGATGTATAATCATAAGAAGTTTGCATGTATTTTTATTTTTCCAAAATCGACAAAACAAATTTTGATATCGCTGCAAATGTTTTCAAATTCGGCAACAAAAAAACAGAATCGACGAAACACCTTATAATATGGCCCTCTTAAACCTTGCGGTTTCGTCAACGGATCCACAGGCGTGTATCGGTCTATTTGCGACAAGACTCCGCCTCCCGGGTCTCCTATGTGTGAGATATGGCACGGGGAGAGGGCACCGAATACCTATATTTACACTTAGAATTTTTGCGTCTGCCTCGGGATTCGAACCGGCGAGCTCTGGATTGTGAGTCCAGTGCGCGATCCGATTGATCCACACAGGCAGACATGGCAGACAAAATCGACAACAATGTTGCTCAAAATCGGAAAAAATGTTGACGATTGTATGCATCCCGGAATTGAAATTCCAACCTATATTTAAATCACCCCTGAAAAAACTTTTTCCTATGAGTCTTTAAACCTTACCAGTTCAATAATATTGGAAAAAAAATCAATTAGAATTTAATCCACCTCACCTTGGATCTCACCAGGATTCATCATAGAAGATGATGATGCGACCCACAATCTTAGTGTTTGTTGAACGGTATTATGTATTATTCTCAAGGCAAGCAATCGGATGCTGCGGATGAGACATTTCCCGTTTATTGGTTGTTAAATTTTAAAAGAAATGGTTTAGTCTTAGACAGCCGGATGTGGAAAAATAGAACCAAATTCATTTGTAATTAAAACTGAAGGGTTAAACAGTGTAATTTTTAACTTGAGATGATTTCAAGAGCTTTAAATGATCGATGTTTAGTGAGGTACTGATTAACTTTGCGAATGACGAGTTAGGATGCTTATCGAGATGAAATGGTATGATAGGGTTTTGTTGTTGTTGCACGCCGCGACGGACACGAAAAATCTAGCGACCCAACGGAAAGGCATCGCAAATCGGACTCTACACAATCCTGTTTTTTCACTTTGTAAACAAACACAACCATCCGCTCGCACTGATGGAACATAATTCATTACTGAAACTGCTAACTTCAAATAGCTATACTGCCCATGATCGCATAAATGTCCCATATGCATTTTCATCACTTTTGAGTTATTGATGTAGTTTGGTTCAAAATCGTGTGCTCTTTCAAAAGAGCCTATAACATCCAGTACTTTGTTCTAGAAATCAGGAGGAAATCCAGTTTTTTTCGTGAAAACTTAACACGTAGCCTTATGTGTGGGACAAAAATCAAATACGTTTTTCTCAGCTTCCTGTTTTTGCATATGGGACATTTATGCGAACATGGGCAGATATCTCGGCAATGATACACCCAAATCAAGATTTTTTTTTTTTGAAAATGTCTAATAAACCAAATGTTCAGTTTTTGCTTTTTGGGTGATTTTTAGTACCCCTGACTCAGACACCTAAAAAGCAAAACTGGAAACTTGGTTTTTTGGACCTTTTCAAAAAAACTCCAGAAATGTCTTTAAATTTGTTTTGTTAATCGATGAAAATATATATTTTAATGTGCTGAAAACAGATTTATAAAAAGTTCCTCTAGCATTTTTGTCGATTCACATGTATGTAAACCAAATAAAAACATTTAAAAAACAAAAAAAAATCATTATACGAGAAGATCTGCTTAAAAGTAAAGATTCAATACAATGAAAAAATAATTACCTCAAACTGAAACAAAACATTGTCAGCTTAGCTTCAACGCTGCCAAACAAATTACCCGAGAACCCACAGGCCATTTTCACCTGCCACCCGACACGGCTGCAGCTTCCATATCGTAACGCTTTAATAGAGGTCGTCCTTCCCATTTCCGTCCGACCGACTCATTCGTCTCAAAGTGCATCAGTCAACTGGCAAAAATATAGAAAGAGAAAAAAAACTGCCCTGAATGGAAAGCAAAAAAAAACTCCCGCCCGGAAATCTTCCAATTAGACACAGCTTTCAGGGCACGATTACTCGCCGCGATAAATTTATAATTTCGACTGTTTAGATCCAACGTCGCGGAGTTCATTCGAGTTGGCTGTGGCTTAGAACTAATCGGAGGTAATATTTGGTAAGGGTATAAAGAAATGTCTTCCCAGCTAAAATTTCGAAATAAGGCCCTTTAAAATGCTGATGTTGAAATTTGAGTCACTCGATTTATGGGGTGCAAGGAATCAAAGAATGAACCGACACACGTCATTTTTTGTGTGTGACTGATTGATCTGCACCCGGAGGACGATTTAACCTTCTGCCGGAGAAGCACCGACCAAAAGTGCAAGTGTTGGGCCTTCAACGGCGAAAGACATCAGCCCTTTGCGAAGAGCCACCAGTAATGCTGGAAAGTAGTAATTATCCTAATGTAACTCGAAAGCCTGACTTTTTTTTCTCCTCCCAGGTGATCCCTAATGCCTTGCCTCAGACCACAGCCTTGCGTTTCATCTGCTCACTCGAATCGGAACTTAATCTCCCACTCTTCATGGTGTATTTGGGAAGTGCAAGTGATCATTTCAGGACTTTTGTCTTTGGCTATGCCATCAGACAATGTTGTTGGTTACACACCCTTAATGTCCTGTCATTAGGAGCCAGTACGGGGATATTCACCTGGCCACCAACTGAATTTGCGTCCTTCACATGTGAATTGTATTACCAGAAATGCTCGAATTAAGTCAATGATCAAAATAGACATGATATGATTACTCGGTTTAGAGTTCAAAAAATCATAAGACACAACATACATAAATTCAACTGAAATAAAAACTTTCATTCGTCACTAAACAACGATCATCATTACCGGTTCAGTTCAACTAAAAACCGGTTCAGCCACACGCGCTTAAACGCTCGATGCGCACGCGTGTAGACGCTCGTTGTCCATGCGCCACATAGTTTCAGGCGTTTTCGCGGGGCGTCATTAGCCCGTACGACTTTAACCCGTTTTTCATCGCGGTACAGTGCACATTTACCAACAATTGGAAAAGCGCTTTGTCGTTTAGTCGACAAAACCTCCGAACCAAATTATCATGCTCACATGAAGGAAAACGCTCCTTTTTCTGGTTTTTATCCCTTTAGGCGCCACACCTTAGACCATTTGGAAAAAGCAGAGGAAAAAGACACCGTTGATTGCAAAGCATCCTACCTCCACTCTGAATCCTTATTCCCCTTGAGAAATTGGAAGGCTGCAGCAGAAGCCAAAAGCGAACCAAGAAATTAGGCCGAAAGATGCACGACATGCAACATTTGAGAGTTCCAGCGCAAAAAGTGCATTTTGATTGCTGGATTTCATGCACGTTGCTGCTGCTGCCGTTGCTGATGTTTTGGGTTAGACCCTCCCGGAGGGATAAAGAGTGGTATTTGCTGCTGAAGCTGCGATTTTCTAAGCACTTAAATGTGCAATTTTATGCATCCTCGCAATGAGGGGGTTGATGTATGTACCACATCTGAAAAATAATAATGTTGATGTTTAATGCATTCGTATAATTTGAACAATTACATTTAATCTGACTTCTATTTTGTTGGGTTTTGAGTTTTTTGTGTGTCATTGATATAAAAATTTTCGCTGAACACAAACTGAACAATCCATATTCAGTTAAGTTAAAGTTTGGTACCGTAAACTGGGGTGACTTTGATAGCCCGGAGTGACTTTGATAGGTTTTTAAAATGCCCGTTAAATAAATATCTAAACATTTTTGAGAATTTTGATTATGTAAGCATTAAGGGATAGCTTATTATCGAACATATATGCAAAAATGTGACTGTTACATTGGTTGTGAGCAATTCTCTACAAAATCGGTCTTTTTTCTTAAATTTTAATTATTGTATTTTTTAATCCGACTGAAACTTTTTTGGTGCCTTCGGTATGCCCAAAGAAGCCATTTTGCATCATTAGTTTGTCCATATAATTTTCCATACAAATTTGGCAGCTGGCCATACAAAAATGATGTATGAAAATTCAAAAATCTGTATCTTTTGAAGGATTTTTTTGACCGATTTAGTGTCTTGGGCAAAGTTGTAGGTATGGATATGGACTTCACTGAAAAAAAAGATGCACGGTAAAAAAAATTGGTGAGATTAGTGCGCTGATCACGGGGACGCGCTGTCTTGTTTTTGCATGCTCATTTTCATTTCTTTTGTGTCGCTGTTAGTGTGCTTGGGTGAGTGGTTATTATATATAGGTGATGGGATTTTATTAAATGAACATTATATTGCATTATTATATTTAATTGATTATATAACCACACTATATTTTACACTTGACACATTATACAAAACACATATGAAACTGTAAACAGGAGCGTTTGGTACGGTATGTCCACGCATCCTTCCTCCCCTGTAGATTCTGTGAAATGTGTTCTCAGAATCCTCTCTGCGGTAAACACAACGTAGTAGGGCTGGCCGCTTTAATTTTTGCAATGCATTTTTGGGTGTTCTCGGATGTACTGCAATTATTAATAATGACAAGAAAAGTGCTTGGGGCGTAATCTAATCACAAGACTTTCCAGCATGCTTTCATCGGACTGGCTGCGTTTGTGTTAGATTAGATTAGATTAGCACGGTAAAAAAATTTTGTGATTTTTTATTTAACTTTTTGTCAATAAAACTTGATTTGCAAAAAAACACTATTTTTTTATATATGTTTTAGAGGACATCAAATGCCAACTTTTCAGAAATTTTCAGGTTGTGCAAAAAATCTTTGGGCGAGTTATGAATTTTTGAATCAATACTGATTTTGTCAAAAACTCGAAATATTGGTCGCAAAAATTTTCAACTTCATTTTTCGATGTAAAATCAAATTTGCAATCTAAAAGTACTTTAGTGAAATTTTGATAAAGTGCACCGTTTTCAAGTTGAATCCATTTTTAGGTGACTTTTTTGAAAATAGTCACAGTTTTTCATTTTTTAAAATTAGTGCACATGTTTGCCCACTTTTGAAAAAAATATTTTTGAAAAGCTGAGAAAATTCTCTTTATTTTGCTTTTTTGAACTTTGTTGATACGACCCTTAGTTGCTGAGATATTGCCATGCAAAGGTTTAAAAACAGGAAAATTAATGTTTTCTAAGTCCAACCCAAACAACACACCATTTTGCAATGCCGATATCTCAGCAACTAATGGTCCGATTTTCAATGTTAAAATATGAAACAGTCGTGAAATAAGTGCACACTTATTTTAAAAAATGAAAAACTGCGACTATTTTCAAAAAAGTCACCTAAAAATGGATTTAACTTGAAAACGGTGCACTTTATCAAAATTTTACTGAAGTACATTTTGATTGCAAATTTGATTTTACATCGAAAAATTAAGTTGATTTTTTTTTGCTACCAATATTTCAATTTTTTGAAAAAATCAGTATTGATTCAAAAATTCATAACTCGCTCAAAGATTTTTTGCACAACCTGGAAATTTCTGAAAAGTTGGCATTTGATGTCCTCTAAAACATATCAAAAAATAAAAAAAATTAAAAATAGTGTTTTTTTGCAAATCAAGTTTTAGTGACAAAAAGTTAAATAAAAATCACCAAATTTTTTTTACCGTGCATCATTTTTTTTTTTTCAGTGTAGTCCATATCCATACCTACAACTTTGCCCAAGACACCAATTCGATCAAAAAATTCCTTCAAAAGATACAGGTTTTTGAATTTTCATACATCAAAATGGCTTCTTTGGGCATACCGAAGGCACCAAAATAGTTTCAGTCGGATTAAAAAATACAAAAAAAATCGAATGACCGAAATCTGAGAGAAAAGCTCATGTATTAAAATTAGCGGCCAAATCAAATTTCTATCAATGTCATCCCGGGCTATCAAAGTCACCCCAGTTTACGGTAATTTAAATAGTAACTAACATTATCTTAACCTATATAATTTTTCTTTCAAGAGTTTAAATCATTTTAGTGTTAAATTTGCAATTCGAACGAGTTGTGGCGCTATAACCACGGCAAATAGAGTCCAGGGCATTCGTGGAAATAAAATGTCCCATCCCAGAGGGGGTCCCGGAGTACCAAACCTTCTTAGCATGGTGCTCCCAACGAATACAACCAAATCTCGGAGCGTATGGTGGTGTGTCCCCACGCTTCTTCCTCCTCTGTCGATTCAGAATTGTTTTGTTGTTCGAACACTCAGTGCTCAAACTCAACCCAATTACGAGTCATCTCTGCGATACGGCTTTACGCAGTAGGCCTGGCCGCTTTAACGCTTGTGATGTTTCAATGCATTCCGAATGTGACCCGCGAGGTGATATTTTGTGGCCCGCGAACCCTTTTTGAATGATCTAGTAAAATGGCCCGTTGACCATCTGTACAATGATTTTAAACTTTTTCAAAATTAAACCTTATTTTAAACATTAAAAGCTGATCTGTTTTTGTTTTTTGTTAGTATTAAACTAATGTTCTATTCTTTTTATCCTAATTTACGATACAAATATGTTGTTCAAAAATCTTTCTAATTGAAATTTTTTTCACACGTTTCAAAGTAAGTGAAACTCGTGGTGAAACTAGTTAATATGGTCAAAATATTCATCAAATATTTTTGGAAATGTTGATGAAAAGTTCAAGTTTGACTTAGGTATAAAACTGGGAGGCCCTCGTGGCGCGGTGGTTAGCGGCTTCAGCTGCCGATCCCTAAGTTGATAAGGGGCGCGGTTTCGATTCCCGCCTTATCCTCCTGGTCTTCTATCGGATGGGGAAGCAAAACGTCGGTCCATTTGCGTATAAAAGGATTTGGGTGACTCACCACCAGTGATGTCAACCATCACGACGCTCATTTTTGGTTCGCGGCACATTTTTTGTTTATAGTGCTTTTTAGTTACGGAATTTGACAAAGTTGTGTATTAAGGACTTGTAGAACACACCAAATCTTACAACTTTGCTGAACATACTAATGTTTTTGATGAATACAAAAAAGTTACAACCAAAAATGCGTTAGGCAAACGAAAGCATCGCGAACCATTGGTCCTGAGGTCTGAAATCTTCTTGTAACTTTTTGCGTATGAATTTTAAAGCTATACAATGTTTTGAAGAAATGTTGCTGTTGGTGAGTTCTACAAGTGCTTCGAACACGATTTTGTCGAATTCCGTAACTGAAAAGCACTACAACCGAAAAATATGCCGCGAACCAAAAATGAGCGCCGCGATGGTTGACATCACTGCTCACCACACATAACCTTTTTGATTGTTTTGCTTTTTTATAAAACTGTAATAATACAGCAATTCCATTTGAAAAGAGCCTAAACCAAAAAAAAAGTTCTCCGATCGGGCTCAAAATTTTTCAGGGGGTTCCTTGGCCAAAATAATTAGACCCGTATTTTTTTGTTTGGCCATTAGGGTGGCCTACATCGTGCTAGGGTGGTTCAAAAAATGGCAATTTTCGTCATTTTTCGCAAAAACCACTTTTTTCTAAAAATCATATCTCCGCGCCATTTCATCCGATTTTAGCTGTCTTAGACGCAAAAGAAAGGTGATGAGTTTGGCTATTTGGGAAAAATAGTAAAAAGTTCCAAAAATCTAGCTTAACTATTGAAAAAGTCGTATGAAAACTTAAAATGGCGTTTTGACCGTGTCTGGACCAAAGAGCCTATGTCTGAAAATATTTTTATCGGATTCCTCGGAAAATTTCACATAACATATCAAAAAATTGGCGATGTCGAACCGTACGTTTCCGAGATATGATTTTTTGAAAAAAAAAACTGCGTTTTTCGACGCGCCACGCGCAAAAACGGGAAAATGACGAAATCGGCAAAAAATCAACTTTTTCCACTAAAACTGCGATAACTTTAAAATTTCAGCGATGACCTATAGATGTTATGGTACCAAAAGTTGCGTCTCTCAATTACGAAAATTTTGGTACCCAGACATGTATAGGTCATCGCTGAAATTTTAAAGTTATCGCAGTTTTAGTGAAAAAAGTTGATTTTTTGCCGATTTCGTCATTTTCCCGTTTTTGCGCGTGGCGCGTCGAAAAACGCAGTTTTTATTTTCAAAAAATCGTATCTCCAAAACGTACGGTTCGACATCGCCAATTTTTTGATATGTTATGTGAAATTTTCCGAGGAATCCGATAAAAATATTTTCAGACATAGGCTCTTTGGTCCAGACACGGTCAAAACGCCATTTTAAGTTTTCATACGACTTTTTCAATAGTTAAGCTAGATTTTTGGAACTTTTTACTATTTTTCCCAAATAGCCAAACTCATCACCTTTCTTTTGCGTCTAAGACAGCTAAAATCGGATGAAATGGCGCGGAGATATGATTTTTAGAAAAAAGTGGTTTTTGCGAAAAATGACGAAAATTGCCATTTTTTGAACCACCCTAGCACGATGTAGGCCACCCTAATGGCCAAACAAAAAAATACGGGTCTAATTATTTTGGCCAAGGAACCCCCAGAAAAATTTTGAGCCCGATCGGAGAACTTTTTTTTTGGTTTAGGCTCTTTTCAAATGGAATTGCTGAATAGCAAAAATATAAGCATTACATATTAATTTAAAAGTCATTATGACCATTTCAATAAACTGAGCCTCGAACTTACTTTGCACTTAGAAACATTCCACCTCGGGATTCGAACTCATGACAGTTGGATATCGATACTGATTGACTATCATCTGATTTAGGCAGACAAAATGTTTAAATCGGAGGAATAAGGCGGTTGCAAATATTTTTCAAAGCTTTTGTTATTTAAGTGCAATCAGCTGAAATCCATTTAAAATGCATTCCTCTGCGTTTAGAATCATTTTGGGCATGCTCGGGGTTGTTCAAAAATAATTTGAATTTTAGTGAACTTTCGATTAACAACAAAAAGTTTTTTTTCGCAAAAATGTAGTTTTTTCGTCGAATCTTACATATTTTGAAAATTAGGATCGCAAATCTAGGTGTGTTTTTCTAACATTTTCCAATTTTTTTTCATTGAAATGTTGAATATTCTGGCTTGTATTTTCAATTTTCATAATTCTTTTATTTTTTTGCCTTCCCTCGACCATGATTTAGATTTATTTTGTAGTCTTTTACATTTATGTAAAGTAATTTCTTTATATAAATAACCAATTTTATACATATGGCCCGCAAGATCATTTAAGCTTCATAATTGGCCCAGAATCCAAAAACTTTGAGCACCCCTGTTTTAAAGGAATGTGGATGACACCAGAGGATAATAGAGACCATATTTTATGGAAAAATGTCATTCATTTCTATAAATTTTGATGAAAACCCCATTTTTATCGCAAAAATTAAAAGGTGTCCAAATTACCCCCACATTTTTGTGTGGGGGTAATATGAACACCCCTATGGGGTAATTTGGACATGCCTTGTGGGGTAATATGGACATACCTTGTGGGATAATATGGACACCTTTTGTGGGATAATTTGGACACATGTTGAAGAATAAGTTTAATATTAGATTTTTTGAGCTTGTTTTTTATACTTCAACCTGGTTTTGTAATTGCTTTATATTTGAAGTGCTTCTTTTGCTCACAATATTTCATCAAAGGTTTAAATAATGATTTTGTGATAGAACTATAATATAATAAGAAGATAACAAATAGTTTAGTCTAGTATACATAATTTAATAATTGATTCTGAAATGATTTAAACATTGTTTAAAGTATAGTTTTAAGTGATTAGGGAATTAATTAACCTGAAACTATCATTTTTTTTTTTTTTTAATTTTAAGTTCGGTAGCCCTTCAAATTTAAATATTATTGTAAACCAACATAGAAATAAGAAATGTAAAATTAATTAAAAGCAATCAACATTAGAGTCTAGTTGAACGCCAAATGTGCAGTAATCAGATTTTCATATCAATTCGAATATTGGAATAAATTTATCTAAATTTAAAAATAGGGATTTTGTGAAAGTTCTCATTGCTCACATTCCTTTTTGAGTGTTTTGAGAATTTAAATCCCTCTAAATTTATCTAAATCGCTTTAAAAACTCAACCAACCATGAAAGTTAGTTTTTTTGCCTGGCGACAGGTAGACTTTCAGGTATGTCCAAATCACCCCACAAGCCATGTCCAAATTACCCCCATAGCATGTTCTTTCATAAATTGCAATTTTTGATGATAAAAATTGATAAAATGCACAATTTTTAAACGTACATATCACAGGCATCGTCCAAGCAACCTCCTTAAACAAGAATTTTCCACTTTTTTGCCATATATCCCCTGCAAATCCTTATTCCCCAACCCTCAAATATTATAACTTAAGGAAGTGCCAACCAGCCTTTGGAAACTTTTACATATTATACCAAAACTACTTAACCTGTTCCAACTTTTTTGGTTTGTCCATACTCCTAGGCCATTACTAGTACTAGCCTTATCACTAAAATTGCTGTTTTCACTTTATATTACTCTTCTCATTGAAAAGTGCCAGCGACAAAATTGGGCGAAAAGTTCATCGCCCGGAGATCGCGAGTTGGCGCGAGCGAATGAACACCGCGAAAAAAGATTCGGGGGTGCATTGGGGTTAAATGATTATTTCGTTATTCGATTTAATTAGAAAATAATTATTTTTTCGTACATATCGCTACTTTGATGCGATGTAATTAATTTTTACAGTAAATTAGGCATTGTTACATCAAATTTGACCTTTCAAACGCACTAGAATGGCCAAATTTTAAAACAACAATGTTTGCCAATTTGACCATTTTACCCCCAATTCCCCTTGTAGAACAAAAGAAAAGTTCATCCGCGGACTGTCAGCAGCGCGCTGTTTTGTTTGCTAGATCAACATTTGGAAATGTCGAACGTTGAAGGAAATCGCTCAAAAAATGGAAATTAACCGATTTCAAATGTTTTGGCCGCAAATGAAAGTTTAGGGTGGCTAATTTTTTATTCCGATCTGTAAAACTTGCTCTGGCGAGGATTCTGGGCACTGCGGCAATCGATTTTAACGGCGGGTTGCTTCCGGTTGCATTTGATTTGCGGAGAAGGTTTTTCAATCCATCAGGGGCTTATTGGGGGCAACAGTTTCGGTAATCCGGAACTTCTGGTAAGTTTAATATTTGCAGTGTTTAGCATGAAAAACAAACATAGACTAACTACTTTTTTCGAAAAATCATAACTCCTCGACATTTTAACCGATTTCAATTGTCTTATACGCAAATGAAAGGTGATAAGTTAGCCTTTCAAAGAAAAATAGTAAAAAGTTTCAAAAATCTAGCCTAACATATGAAAATGGCGTATGAAACTTTAAAATGCCGTTTTGACGGTGTCTGGACCAAAGAGCCTATGTCTGGAAATATTTTTATCGGATTCCCCGGACATTTTTACATAACATACTGAAAAATGGGAGGAGTTCATTAACAGGATTCCAAGATATGATTTTTTGAAAATAAAATCCGTGTTTTTTTACGCACCGCGCGCAAAAACCGGAGAATGACGAATTTGGCAAAAAATCATCTTTTTTCACTAAAACTGCGATAACTTTAAAATTTCAACGATGACATGTCTGGGTACCAAAAGTTGCGTCTTTTAATTAAAACAATTTTGATCCCCAAACAGGTCATCGCTGAAATTTTAAAGTTATCGCAGTTTTAGTGAAAAAGTTGATTTTTTGCCAATTTCGGCATTCTCCGGTTTTTGCGCGCGGAGCGTCAAAAAACACGGATTTTATTTTCAAAAAATCATATCTCGGAATCCTGTTAGGGACCATCCATATACCACGTGGACAATTTAGGGGAGGGAGGTATGGCGATTGTCCATGCTCCATACAAAAAAGTTTTTTTTGTATGGTCAATTGTTCACGACGGGGAGGGGGGGTTTGGGTTTTCCAAAAAAAGTGTCCACGTAGTTTGTGGATGGTCCCTTACTGAACTCCTCCCATTTTTTGGTTTGTTACGTAAAAATGTCCGGGAAATCCGCTAAAAATATTTCCAGACATAAGCTCTTTGGTTCAGACACCGTCAAAACGGCATTTTAAAGTTTCATACGCCCTTTTCATATGTTAGGCTAGATTTTTGAAACTTCTTACTATTTTTCTTATCACCAACTTATCACCTTTCATTTGCGTATAAGAAAATTGAAATCGGTTAAAATGGCGAGGAGTTATGATTTTTCGAAAAAAATGGTTTTTGCGAAAATCGACGAAAATTTCCATTTTTCAGACCACCGGCGCAGGTCACCCCAATGGCCAAACAAAAAAATACGGGTCGAATTATTTCGGCCAGGGAACCCTCAGAAAAATTTTCAGCCCGATCCGAGCACTTTTGTTTTTTCCATGCTGTTTTCGTGGGGAATTGCTGCATATAGACCTCCATTGGTCAAGCATGATCTCAGGGGGTACCGGAAAACAAACCCCGTAATGGCGGACAATAGGGTCCTAAAGCCCTAAGTCAATTGTTATGTTCAACGGTAAAAAACAGATTAAAACAATCTCTGATCACTTTTTTCATTTAAATGCAAAAAATAGGACAGGACTGTTGCCCCCGAATAAGCCCCTGGTGGATTGAAAAACCTTCTCCGCAAATTAAATGCAACCGGAAGCAACCCGCCGTTAAAATCGATTGCCGCAGTGCCCAGAACCCTCGCCAGAACAAGTTTTACAGATCGGAATCAAAAATTAGCCACCCTTACCTTTCATTTGCGGCCAAAACATTTAAAATCGGTTAATTTCCATTTATTGAGCGATTTCCTTTAACGTTCGACATTTCCAAATGTTGATCTAGCAAACAAAACAGCGTGCTGCTGACAGTTCGCGGATGAACTTTTCTTTTGTTCTACAAGGGGAATTGGGGGTAAAATGGTCAAATTGGCAAACATTGTTGTTTTAAAATTTGGCCATTCTAGTGCGATTGAAAGGTCAAATTTGATATAACAATGCCTAATTTACTGTAAAAATTAATTACATCGCATCAAAGTAGCGATATGTACGAAAAAATAATTATTTTCTAATTAAACCGAATAACGAAATAATCATTTAACCCCAATGCACCCCCGAATCTTTTTTCGCGGTGTTCATTCGCTCGCGCAAACTCGCGATCTCCGGGCGATGAACTTTTCGCCCAATTTTGTCGCTGGCACTTTTCAATGAGAAGAGTAATATCCGAAGAAAACGTGATTTTTAAAGGGGCTTCCAAATTACCCCCACTGCACAGTGGTCCAGATCGCAAAATTAAGTGGAAGATTGATTTTCCGAAAAATGGTGACGTTTTGGAGCTTTGGTGTCTTCAGAAGAGTTGTTGCAAATGGAAAGGGGCAACTTTTAGTTTGGTTTAAAATTATGGTGGTTCACGATTAGGGTGATTTTGAAAATCTAACTTTCAGGAATATTTTTGGGATTTTTTTTGTTTTATAGAAAGTTGATGGGCTTGCCAATCCAAGCAACTTTGTCGAAGACACCAAAATTTTATCTCGGAATCTACGCCTTCTATGCAGGGTTGCCACAAATACAGATTTATCTGTATTTTACAGATTTTTGAGGTGATTAGGTCATACAGAATCTGTATATAAAGAAATACAGATTTTAAGAAAAACATATAGATGTACAGATTTTCCCGAGTTTTAAATAAATAATTTAAATAATTTTAATTCTTTATATATATTTTTTAATTGCTCAATGAGCCCAAACATAAAATTTTAGATTGTATGGCATTTTAATGCATTAAAAAACAATTTATTTTTGAAAAATTGTTTAAAAATGTCAATACAGATGCCAAATACAGATTTTCGTCCCCCTGATACAGATATACAGATTTTTGACCCTCAAAAATACAGAATCAAATGTGGCAACCCTGCTTCTATGACCAAATTTATAGAAAGCATCTGAGCAAACCATCAAAAAACAGTTTTTTGAACGTGGCAATTCAGGGTTAACTTTTAGAGAAAAGAAATATTCGGAGCACTTTTAGAGCTCTACAAAACGAACATTTTCATTTTTTGACATGTCAATTTGGACTTAAGGGTCAAAAGTTCCAGCCATTTTAAGGTAAAAAAGATGCAAATTTTAAACTTAAATATCTCAAAATGGCGCAAGCCAAATTTTAACCACTAGGTTGCATTTGAAAGAGGAGATCTAGCACTAAACGCTGAAAAAGTCTCAGGGGTGTTTTTCTTTAAACTTGAGATATCTTCATTTGAAAAAGTCTAATTTTCAAGGGAAAACCATATGGGACCACCCTAACGAAATTCGAAAATTGTTTTGGGTTTCCATGTAAAATTACTTTTGGCCAAAAATCGATTTGTTGACATTTTGGCTCAATTCTGAGGGCAGATTCAGATTCAGCGGGCAAAATTACATGGAAAAACATATATTTGGACAATTTTCGATTTTCGTTGAGGTGGTCCCATATGGTTTTCCCTTGATAATTAGACTTTTTCAAATGAAGATATCTTAAGTTTAAAGAAAAACACTCCTGAGATTTTTTCACCGTTTGTAGTGCTGGATCTCTTCTTTCAAATGCAACCTAGTGCTTAAAATTTGGCTTGCGCCATTTTGAGATATTTAAGTTTAAAATTTGCATCTTTTTTACCTTAAAATGGCTGGAACTTTTGACCCTTAAGTCCAAATTGACATGTCAAAAAATGAAAATGTTCGTTTTGTAGAGCTCTAAAAGTGCCCCGAATATCACTTTTCTCTAAAAGTTAACCCTGAATTACCACGTTCAAAAAACTGATTTTTGAAGGTTTGCTCAGATGCTTTCTATAAATTTGATCATAGAAGGCGTAAATTACGAGATAAAATTTTGGTGTCTTTGACAAAGTTGCTTGAATTGGCCAGCCCAACAACTTTCTAGAAGACATAAAAATTCCCAAAAATATTCCTGAAAAGTTAGATTTTCAAAATCACCCTAATCGTAACCACCCTAATTTTAAACCAAACCAAAAGTTGCCCCTTTGCATTTGCAACATATCTTCTGAAGACACCAAAGCTCCAAAACGTCACCATTTTTCGGAAAATCCATTTTCCACTTAATTTTGCGATCTGGACCACTGTGCACTGTCCATATTACTCCAAACTCCTCTATCAGAAAGTAATAAATTTCATCATTGTTTTAATTCGAACGATTAATTGAGTAGAAGTTCATGTGGCCCAATGCAATAACCAAAATTTTCTCATATTTTCTTCAAAAATCATTAGAACTAAAACGATCATTTAATTCACAAGAACCATTTGCACGCAATCTACCAACGTGTTCGATGCACTGAAAGTCTCGTCGTCGTCGCGCCGTCCTCCCATGAACATGCACTTAACCTAATTTTTTCGCACCCGCTGGCCAAATCCTAATGCATCGACGTTTTTAACGTTCCAAATGGGCATCCTTAATCCAACAATTTACTGCATGAATATTAAGTGGAATTTCTTAGAGGAGACAACCGCACACAACCTTGATGATATTTTCATCATCATTTTCATCCCCTATTGCGCGCACACACACACACGGCATAATTTGAAACGCACAGATCAAATTGAAGGGTCTCCAGCAAATCGCCGACCACTTCTAAGCCTCCCTCAACTCTTGATGGCCTGCCGTGCTTTGCGTACCGTGTTTTGGACTTGATTACGCTTAATCGCGGGCGTCCTCTTCTGGCGGCCAAGAGGAAGCGAATCCGGCAAAGTCGTTGCCTTGGAGCAACATTTCTAAACTTCTGCAAAAAAAGACTCTGCACAGTTTTGCGCATGTGAAGAGCGTTAAAACAAACGATTACCCCAGGGCACGTCCCAATTACCGGCAGAACTCACGTGTACCTTTACTTTTGCTGCATTTCTCTGCGAAAAAAGCTTGTTTAAATTTCAAAAATATCATGCCAAAGGTCGCAACGCTTGCTTAGAGCGTATCCTATCCAAATCCAAGCAATTTTTTTAGGGGATATCGTGGAGATTCTCCCTTATCCCCTTAAAAAAGTGTAGAATTTATTTCAAACTGATTTTGAGAGTTGTTTAACTATTTACCAGGCTTAATTTGATATATGTTTTTCGCAGAGACTCATCTCCTCAACCTGTTGAGATTTTCTTCAGATTTGACGATGCGCGTCCACTTGTTTGTGGATTTATGTTGTGCTGCTGGTAGTCGTCGACGTCGGTTGGCAGCGCACTGCAAAAACCCGTCTGTTTTCGTGGGATGATAATTAGCATATAATTGAACGTTCTCTCTCTGAGTGCAAAACGATGTAGAAACAAATTATGAGCGAATTTATGCCATTTATACCCTTTGGCAAACGAAACAGCTCCACCAGTCAGACATGCTGTGCGTGTTTGTCATGTTCAAAAACTTTGTATTGACGCGGCGAAGGTGAAGGTGGATGATGATGAGCAACTCCTTTCTGGCGCAAAACCATAATTGACTGCGTTTCTTGCTGCTGCTGCCGTTGGTGGGAGAGCTTCAGCGTACGTTAGCTATAATTTAATCAATTTAAAGGGCTTTTTGGAATTTAGAAGCGAACACATCAAAGCACTTTTTGATTGAACGTCTTGGCGGGTGCATGTTTTTTTATGCAAATCGACGGCGCGACGACAAGGGCGGTTGCACCCACCCGGTTGCAGCTCTATGATGCATTTTTAATGATCTGTGGATGTACTCTAGGGTTTGTAAGTTAATCGCCGAGTGGGCACAGTTTTTTTTTAAATTATGAAAATGATAATATCGAGAAAGAAAATAAATCATTACACGGAGAGACCGTGCCCAGAAATTTTAACAATTAAAATTGTTGATTTTACTTTCGTTAATTTTAACAAAAACGTACTTGTTACTGCCAATATTCCGTTAGAATAACTAAAATTTAGTATTAATTTAATAACCTGTTTGTTGAAAATGCTAGAGGCAAAAAGCTAACAGATTTCCCGAACTCGAATGAACGTGCTCGACTGTTAGCTTTGGTTTTAGGAAAATCAAAAATTTTGTTGGTTGAATATAATTTACATTTGGTTGAATATTTAAAAGATGAACTTGGGTTTGTTTACGTCTGTCATTTGAAGTCAGGATTCGAACGAGAGCGGTCGATTTGTTGAGTTTGTGTTGTTAATTATGAAGTGAGAGGATGTGAAAGGTGAAACTTACACTATTTAGCTAATGTTGAAGTGGCACATCAAAGTGTTGCAACTGGGGAGGTGGAATTGGTGAGTAGGTTTGTTGATGATTTCTTTGCAGGTGATAAACTATGAAGAGCAAGAGGACGATTTGCCATGAGGACGTCCAATGCGAGTGAGTTGAACTTGTTAGAAGAATGTTTGATGGAACGAGAGGGCAATAGAAGGGAAATGCGGGCCGACTCTTCACGGATAGAGCAGCTCGGGCAAATTTAACAAAATGTTGGTTAATCCAAGTAAGTATGGGTTTATTTTTGCACAATAATTTATCTAATGTGATTCTTATTAGAAAACTGAATCATTAAAAAGCTTCGTGCTTACGACGGATAAAATCTTAATGAACCATTATTTTTTTCCAGAATCATCAATTATTAAATACATAGAAATGCCATGTGTAAGCAACATAAACAACATAAAAATAGAGATGAAGTAAAATATAAAAAAAAATAAAAATATATAAAATATATAAAAGAAGATAATTATTATCTTGAAAGTTTTGTTGCAAATACGACTGCTCAATAAACTGGTAAGTAAAACTCAAAATATTTTTTTCAGGAATCAATGTACGTTGAATAAATTGAATCAAATGCAAATGATATTTCTTCTTTCCTCAATATAATTTCATTTATTTACGTTCCTTTTTTCAGTTTATAGCCGAAATTAAGAATTTTGTATTAAATTAATGTCAAATCCATTGTTAGAATATCCAATTACATCAAAATGAATTATAGTTCAAATCATAGTTGAAAGGAACTCCAAAACTCTATTAGGTTATAAGAAACACGAAATTGTAAATTGATTATTTACTAATAAACACTAATTGAATTGAATTGTATTAAATTACTAATACATTTCACATGTCTATTTGCAGCAAAAGGTTCACTTTAGTGAAAATTCTGTTTCCAACCACAAGAAAAATAACTAAACCTGAGACCATTGTAGATGATGATGACTTATCGGATGATTTCACAGTGATGGTAAGTGGATACAACACTTAATTTTATACAACATAATAAAAATATAAGCTTAAAACTTGGTGAAAATTTTGCTCGATTTCTATTTTTCAGGAATTCATGTTAAATTAAACATCTTTTTTAAATATGTTTAACAAAATTTGTAATATGCTTTTCATTATTTTTAGTTTAATGCAACGTAATTTTTTATAACATTAATCAAACTTTACATGTTTTATAACAACAGTTAAAAAAAGTTTTGTTTTGATGCTTTTAACAGTAACTTAACAACTTCATGCAAAAAAAAAAACAAATTAGTACAAAACGTTAAATTTTTAGGCAGATTAAATGCGAAAATAAAAACACTCAGCATTAATTTGTGAGGCATTATTACAAAATTTACTGCAAATTCAATAAAAATATCGCTAACAACTGCTAGTTATTGACTACATGTACGAATATTTTTCTGAATTCAAGTAAGACAATAGTTAAAATATAGCTAGAAATTCGGCCCAGCCTATATCGTTAGATAATTAAAGAAAATATATATCAACACTTACATAAATTATGTCTAATTAAGAAATGTTTTGTTATAAAAATACTAATTATTTGCTGCATGCAAAAATATTTCCGTTGATACAACGAAAAAAAATTGTTGAAAAAAAGTTGAAAAACATTTCCCAGCCAGTCTTCAACAGAATATTCCACAATATTTCAGCTGAAAACAAGAAATTTTTAGTTAATTTTCTGAAAAAAAGTCGACTGCTAGAATTTTTTTTCGGCCATTTAACCAACAAAAATGGCAATTCCAAGTATTTTTTTAGTTAATTTTAATTATCGGTGGTCAGCAATTTCGGGTTAACAAAATCAACAATCGATTGTTGAAAAAAAGCTGTGTAAAAAATTAACCCATACTTTTAGTTAAATTAACCAAGATTTTCTTAGATTTGCCCCGGCCGGTCTCTCCGTGTACAAACCTGAAGGTAATTCGCAATGCAAATTCAAACTTAGAATAGAAAATAAATTTTGAATTAATTTATTTCTGGTGGTTTGATATGGAATGAAAAAAATACAGTCTCTGTCTGGAATATGTAATCGATTTTTATTCCAAAATATTGTTTCCATTTATGTTTAATAAGGTTGAAAAAGTTTATATAAAACGATAAACCATATAGACAATTTTAACTAGTTTAGAGTATTTATATGATATTGTTTTTAATTTATTTTATTTTAAAAATTAGAGAAAAGTTGAGATTTTTTAAATTGAATAACGACGAGATAATCCTTCATCCTTCCCACGCCAAAGTCCAGCATCCCTTCGGACTCCCGATTCAATTAGCACTAACCCAACCGTGACCTAGATTTTTCCAAGCATCCCGATGTCCGGATCCTCCCCCGTACACTGTCTTTTCCGAAGGCACACGCGTGTGAACCAGCACTTTTCTCTGTTTGACTTTTGACGGCCTCGTTTCTATTTAGACCCAGATTACGACTGGTTCACAACACGCTAAACCGCTTAGATCCCAAAATCTTCCCCCTCGGCAAAATACACCCATCGTCGGTTCTGCTCGAAAGCGATCCCTTCCCAACCAGGGAATCTGTGCTAAATGTGATAAATAAACTTCAAATATCAACAAGCATTTGTCACCCTAATAATAAATAGTTTGCGGTGACTTTTCCTCCCCTTCGCTGCGAGCCACTTGAAATAAGCACTAGGGTAAAATCTCGACAGTTTCCTCAACCCCGGAGGGGACGCTCGGAAAGTGGTGTAACATTGAATTAATAGAGTGTAATCGCTTCCCTTCGCGTTGCCTGCCTGCCAACCCCAGCCCTATTATAGCCGTAAATTGAATGCTGGATCGTTTCAGCAACTGTGACTTCCCTCCTCGGGTGGCGGAGGAAATGGTTTGCCAAGTGCTAAATAACCAATTTAAGGGTGGCAGAGGGTTATTTTGACTCACGAATGTTCGAAAAATGTCCATCAAAGCCTAGCCGAAATTGAAATTTCTTACCCTAAAAATAGACAGCCTTGGCGCGAAAAAAAAAATTGGACGCTAGACAGGAGAGGTGAAATCCATCCCATTCGACAATAGGCAGAATCCCGGAAAGCTGGAAATGAGCGCAGAAACGGCTTCACACATTCAGTTGGTTGTGGACGAGGGGTCTACCATTAGGTAGAAAAAAATAAATGATAAATAAAATCTATTGAATGCCAATGGACAACAATTAAGGTTAATAGGCGATAAAAAATTTGACAGAAATTTCAAAATGAAAATATTGCATCCAGCAAATAAGCTTAAGACTCTACAATTTTTTTTTAATAGGTTCTAGTTTGTAAGACCCTTTCAAAAAAAA